>NC_133320.1:19122143-19204195 GCF_012295235.1 Primulina huaijiensis | reverse complement strand
CGGTCCCGATCCATCATCTCCGGCCATCACTTCTCTAGCCTTAGCAAAAAATCTAAAAAATCTTTTCTGATGTGGAAGATCAGACAAAGCTGCAACCACAGAGCATACTCAGAATTCTTAAGAATTTTCACAACAAGGCTCTGATACCAGTTGTTGGGGAATTACACCCCCGAAGCGATGCCGACCACGATGATAATAGTACCCAAAAATGCGGAATAAAATAACCAACAAGAACACAAAGATTTACGTGGTTCACCCAATATAGGCTACGTCCACGGAGCACTGCAACTTTTATAACTGGAAGAAATATTACAACAAGTGTATACACCAATACACTCAATATTTCTCACACTCCCAACCCGAGTATACCAAGAAAATAATTTCTCTAACTCACACAAAGAGAATTCCCGCACTCAAGAAAAAAATACACTCTTTTTTTCTATGCACTCTCTTTTTATCAAAGCTAAAAAGCTTTTGATTTTGGGATACAATAACTGAAGGAATTGAGCTCTATTTATAACTAATTCACTCGTCCAATTTTTAAAATCAATCGATGTGAGAAAAGATTTTATTATTATTTTATTTAATGTGGGTTTTATTTAATGTGGGTCCCACCACATTAAATAAAATCTTACCTAACACCCTCTACATTACCAATCGTGCATGAAGACGATGTGCCAATCAACAATGGTGATTTCTCATGAAAAACAATTGCGAGAGATGGACACTGTAACAAATCATGTGATGTAGAAAATAAAGCCCCAACTTCTATCCTATACGGAAAGAAACAGAGACAAGGACACACATTTGCCTTATATGCATACCAACACGAATTGTCATCAAACCCAAGGAAGATGGTTTTCATATATATCTATATATATCGAGCTTAGTTCAAATTCACTTCTTGAGTGACCCCTGACAAATTCGAAAAATTCGATCAATCAATCTCTCCTTCTTCTGGGTCGTTTGGAATATCAGCAAAGCTGTGAGGTTCAACTTCTTCATCCTCTTCATCGTTCTTCATGTACAATCCTAGTTGTTCCAATGGATTACAACTTGCCTGAAATTTGAAACTACCATGACAGTTTTCAGAATTTTCAGGGCTCTCCTCCGATAAGTTCTGCAGGTGCTCATCAGGGGCAGCCCTAAACATTTCGAGATCTTCCATGAACCGGCAATTCTCATTGATTTCAACAGTCTGCTCCATCTGTTGAGAGCTTGAGGATTAAATAAAAGAATATGGAACAGTGGATGTTCCTTACTTTTTCATATCAAGAGGAAATCTCTCCACTATTACCTTCTGCAAAGCCTGACGCGCAGCTTCCCTCTCAAGTTCTATTTTCTTTCTAGCTTCAGCAGCAGCTTCTGCTTCAGCTTTTTTTCGAGCCAATTCTACAGCCTTAGCTTCAGCTTGCAAGCGTACTTTCTCTGGTAATATAAAAACTCCACAACACCATTTCATGAGCAAATTTAATGATAACATTTCAATTTCAAGCCCAAGCAAGAATACAACTCAATCACATATATTCATTCACATAATTGCTTTTTGACTCTGACCTTCTCTTCTACGCCTCTCAAGCTCCTCCCTCTCAAGCTTTAGCTTCTCTGGATCTGGTCTCTCTCCCTGAAATTTTTTAGCTGTTACTATTAGTAATACTGCATGGAATGCAACAGGCTGCTATTTCACAAATCTACGAAATTTGCATGCGTACTTTGTCAATGGAATTCTCTTGGGCTTTAATAATAATGTCAGCAAATCGGCTTCTCAATATAGCAGCACGATAAAGCTTATCAGGGGAGACTTGCCTCTCTGGTGGAGCACTCTCCCCTAAAATTATACAGCTGGTTGGTGAGATGATGATGCACTGTAATAGCATACATTGCCTCATGGTTTTTCATTGCTTACCCTCTTGCAAACATTTAGGCTCGGAAGGGGGAGATCTTAAAAGTAAGTTATGCTCAGTTTGCCTGTCCAAAAAATCTGCAGATAACCCAAAATAAATGTTAAACTTAGAATGAAAACATAACTTATTGAAAAATTCTTCAAAACCCAAAAGTGACTACCTCCATTGTTGGGAAAACAAATGCTATTTTCCTTCTCATCTACATTTTCCTGGTGTCACGAATGGAAAGGAAGAAAATAAGAGTTACAGGCCAATAAAAGTTCAAAAGGTAACAGCATCATAATGGCAGTTAAAAGAAACAATCAAGCAAAAGGAGAACGGGAGGAGAAGGAAGCTATTGGAATACACAGGTAACTGAAAACTAACATTAGCAGTACTTGAAGGAACCACTTCCTTGGCAACATGTAATTCACCAGGGGCAGAACTTTCAGAATCTGTATCTGAATGAACAGAAAACCAAGAGATATTAGATTAAAACATAATAGATTCACATCATCCTTTTGTTCTCCACCTTTCATTGCATGTGTCACTATGTGTCACTACAAGTAAACTGCCTCCACAGAGAACAGTAGTACCTCTAACAATTAAGTTTGATTTAGACAGTAAAAACATCAAACTTCTATGAAGTCTTTAGTGTGTAACCATGTGGTAAAAACATCAAACTTCTATGAAGTATTTAGTGTGTAACACCACATGGTTACTCGTTGTAACATAATAAGATATCATGGTTTTCAAATTGTGAACTAATTCAGCAAATGTTTATAAACAAAAATTGAACAGATCGTAATGTTAAGGCGTACTGAGAACAACTTTGGGGCTTTAGATGAACCAGGGGTGAGGGATATAAACACCGAATGTCAAACATTCTTGATCATACTTGAATTCACGTCCCGAAACACGCATAGTATTTTTCTTTCCATTCTAGGTTATCAAGAAAAACCGCAATGTATTTCACATGGTTTTAAGATGAGTACAATGTTATGGTCCTTCAAATAAGAAAAATAATAATTAGAAAGCATTAGAATGGAAACAAAGGGAATATCCACCATCCAAACAGAACATTGTTAATACGAAACATCGGGAAACTTTCAATGGGATAGATTTATATGCTGTTCCATTCAAAATCATTTTCCATTACATCCCAATCAGATAAAAAATCAAAAAGTTACTTGACAGTTGCAAGTAAGCTATGAATACCTCAATAGCGTATATCAAACAACTCTTCTCAACATAAGGGTCATATATCTTTTAAATAATTAGAAAGCAATGGAATGGAAACAAAGGGAATATCCACCATCTCCAAACAGAACATTGTTAATACAAAAAATCGGGAAACTTTCAAAAGGATAGATTTATATGCTGTTCCGTTCAAAATCATTTTCCATTGCGTGTCTCAATCAGATACTAAATAAAAAGTTACTTGACAGTTGCAAATAAATGTATGAATACCTCAATAGCAAATATCAAACAACTCAACATGATAAGGGTCGTATATCTTTTTAACATTGTTAAAGGAAAATCAGAAGTGTCAAAATTCAGCAATCCACGAGTCTGGTGATCTGGTCTAAAATATCTTGAAGGCGATTAAGACTTAAGAAACGTGCTGATTAAAGTTGAAAGATACTGGCACCCATAATACGCAACAGGATTAGCAAATAGAAGTTCAACAAAGTCACTAGTGCTGCTTTATATTCTTCTCATATTTAATTGGTTTTACTTCTTTCTTCCACCTACTAGTCTATGATCAAAGCCTTTGGTATCATTAACAAATTCTCTCTTGCAATGCTAGGGATGTAACAGTGTTTATCAAATTAAAAGGTCTTTGAGCAATTGGATAGAAGAGAGAGCGTGTGTTATTCTCGAAACTCTCAATCCAATTTCCTAGCATGAAGGTATAGTAAAATGCCGCAGATGTTAATTTTAAATTGCAGACACACCGATAGTCAGTGCTATAAAAGATCTCCGGTCTGAAGGGAAATTATGATATCTATCATTCCTATTACATCCAAACATAGCAGGGAAAACATTGAAATTTCATGTGGTACTGAACAAGATAGAAAAAACTGATAAACTGATGAGATAAAACAGTGCATAAAGGGTTCATTATAGCACAAACCATGGGATGCCGAGCCTAGCTCACTACTGGAGCTTCTCGAATTACTATATCTACTGACATCAGTTCTGGCAGCATCCTTATCAATCCCCATTGCAGGAGAACCGGACAAAGGTGGCCCACTGTCTGATATTTGTAAGGGAAAGCAAAGGAAAAAAAACAATGATGTTATACCGAGAATATATGACAGCTAAACTCCAAAATCAAATGCAACATTGTCCCAGAAGGAAAATTACCCTTGCACGGCTGTACAGATAAATCGCTAAATCCTGAATCGTTGCACATCTGTAATGATACACTAAAGAGTGGTCAAGAACAAAGCATATGCATTCATTGTGGAGATAATTATAAGTGCATGAGATTATAAAACATGTATCCAGATGCAAAAGCACTTGTACATAAGCACCTCGATTTCACATTGCTCTACTTTTGCCTGATTTTTCTGTTTCTGTAGTAGATAAGCATCCAGAAGCTTCCTCAACATGAATAGGGTCTCATCACTAAGAGTGTCAATGTCAATTTCAATCTCGTCCTCAATCACTTGATTCCCATTCATTGTACTCTCTTTCAAGAAGTCAATTATATTGTCAGGCAGTTCTGCCAACAAGGTCTCCAACTCTGCACCCAGTTTTTGTTTCTCAAGATTACTCATTAATGGCCTATCAATCTCCTGATTGACCTGGTTTTTTAAAGAAGTGGTTTTCTGCTTTTTAGAAGGTGGCAAGTGCGTTTCAATAATAACACTGGATTTTGAAGCCCTGGATTCACTTGCAGCGGCTGGAAATTTCTTCTCATTTGCTTTCCACCTCATTTCAAAGAATCTACTCAGTGCCTCAGCCATACAATGGACTTCAGTCCCGCGTGAATTATAAGTCAAAGCATTTTTGAAGGTAAGCCTCACATCTGCCGCAAACTCCATTGTACTGGAATACTGATTAGAGCGTAACTTGCCTTTTATTGTACCCAAATCCATAGGATGCTTGATAATACTGTGATAATCCGGTATATTCAGTTTTACAACATCAACTGGCTCATTGAAGACCCATGCATGCTTTTGTGACATTAAACTATGTAACAATGTCTCACACTGTTTCATCAACATAATGCATTTAGTATTCTGCGTTATGCCCTGCTTCGTTATTCCAGATGCCACAGCTCCACCTTTGGCAGGAAAGCCATTTTTACCAGAAGGGGCCTTTCTCTTCCCTGATGGTACAACCATTTCATTCATAGAAAATGGCTTTTTTCCCTCCACATCGGTTCTAACTGACTCCCGTTGATAAACATAGTTATCAGTTTTGGGTTCATACACCATGGCACCTATTCCATACGAATCTATTTTCATCTGAAGCATCCTAACTTTTTTGAGATCATTTCTCAACTTCACCTGCAAATCCTTCCTTTCCGAACTTGACATCTTTGACACTGACAACACCTGCATCTGTAGACCAAACCTATCACAAGTACCCACATTCAACCTAATGCATTTTCTTTTTGGAGTAGAAGAGTCCTCTGAGGCAGTGAACTCCCAAGCAACCTGGCCTGAGCTACCAAACCCTTCTGATTCAGCCATTGCCTCCACCGCTTGCCGATAATCTGACACAGACCTGGAGGAATAACCTTTGGAAAATTTCCATCTATTCCCATTCATGTCAGCTGACAGATTCTTTGGACACTTCTTTGATTCCCTCAGCCCAGTGTAATCTACTGGAACAGTAGGTGCCATAAATTTCAACCCCAAATACCGCAAACACCAGCTCTTCTTAATTCACAATTTCTCCTCAGAGCCAAAAAAAATAAACAAAACAAACAAAAAAAAAACTAAGCTTCCAAAAAGAATTCAAGCTATATCTGACTTGGTGCCAATGAGAGACCAACCTTTAGGACTCAACAAAGTAAAATTATATTTTCAAATTCAAAACGCAAAACTTGAAAAAAGGTTTTCCTTTTCCAATCATCTTACACTGATTAATTTCATATCCCCAAAGATTACTCGAAATCCTGCCCAAATGCAAGATTAACGGCAAAAGATTAATCAGATCGAAACAAAACATACGTCGCGACCAAGCCCTAAATCCAACTATCTTAGTTCGACCCCCGGACACAAAACAGCACAACGAAGCCCTAGAAAGGAAAACCCACTAACCTAATCGCAAAAGCTGGGGTTCGGAATAGAGATCAAACAACATAGTCGAGGCTGAAACAGTGTACGTGAAAAGTGCTTCGTGGGTCCGACAGATTTCGCGTGAAACAAATAACGCAAACAAAAAACAAAAAAATATACAAAAAAATTTGACCTAGAAATTACGAAATCTATAGATACGAAACAATTTCTATAGAGAGGAGGGAGAGTGCTTACGATTTTGGACTTGGGTCTGTGATGCGCTCACGCTTTCGGTGGATCGCCACAACATTAAAGCCGATGTTGCATTGAATCTGGCCGTTGATCTGATTGCGGCTGAATCCAACGGATATGTTGATTGCGTCTAATGATTCCTTGATCTAAATGTTCGATTTATTTGAGAAAAATGCCTAGTCACCTTTTTAGTCCACCTGTCAATTCGTTTCAGGAATTTGTTGTCTTTTTTAAATAACTTATTTTTGTACAATAGATTTTTACTTATTTTTACATAACCTTACATGTTTTTAAAGATTTTCATAAAATTTTGTAAATTTATTTTACATAACTTTTATTGATATTCGTAAACTTTTTCACAGGACATTATGTATTTTGTATTTTTTGTTTGTTTGCTTTTTTTTTAAACTAACACTTGAACGCCAAGATTTTTTATTTATTTTAAATATTTTTATCTCTCAATATAATATTTTTTATTTATTGATTTAATTTGCGAAAGACAATAAATAAGTCAGTATTAAATTTATTGTAATTAAACTTCAATTATTCAAGTCAATTTAACATATTTATTTAATTAATTAATATTTTAAAAATACATAACAATAATTTTAATATTAATAAATAATCAAACTTAAAATAATTTCATTCATTTTAAATAAATTTTAGTATAAAAAATATATCAATTTTGTTTTTGATAATATTTCAAACAATAAATAAATAAATAAGACAATTATTTGTACCTGAAAATAAATAATAAATATATTAAAATATTTGTAATTAGTGTAACTTTATAAAAGTTTAATGAATTGAATTTATTATAGTTATTATTATATAAATATGTTGATAAACTTTTAAAATTATGTATTAATCACACACATATATATTCATTCAAATTAATAAAAAAATTATTCACAATCATGTGCAAGAACTTTGAGTTATAATCAAAATTAGGATATAGATTAACTAAAATTATAGAAAATAATTAAAAATGTTATATAACAATTAATAAAAATAAATAAATTTTACTGATAAAAATAATTATTATTTTCAATTTATAAGTCATTAAAATAGTATTTTTTTTGTTATGTAGTTTAATAAAAAAAAATTAATTTTTTTAATAAATATAATTTAAAAATTTGCGAGGTTTTGTGACTGAAACTCAAAAAATAACATGAATGATGTTAATAATTTTGATTTTAAATTATTATTAGCGATTAAAAAAAATATGTTTTTAAAAGGTCCAAATAAAAGGAAAAATATATGGGGGAGAAAATAATGAAAATTTTAGTGTTTGTATTGATATTATTTTTAATAAAATGAAAGTAAATATGTGAGTTTGAGATATTTCTCAATTAAATTCAATCCAAATCTTTATGTTGAACCAAAGATATTTTTGTTATTTTATAATGGTACCTTAGGCTTTAATTATTATACTTAATAGAATTCCATGAAATCGTTAAAAGCCTATTGACATTTTGAATACCTATAGAATTTTTAAAAGTCAAGTTTAAATATCACGTGACTTTTTAAAACTCTATAAAAGTTTATATTGAATATCATTAAATTTTTATAGAACATATGACCTTTAAATTTCATAAAAATCATGAAAAATGTAGAACTAATACATTCCCAGATTTAGTTTCTATCTAATTTTTTTTTTTTTTGTGAATTAACACATGACAAAACACAAAACTCTAATTTAATTCTAACTCCCTCCATAAGCCATTTTTATTTTATTATAATTGTTAATAGTTTTTTAAAATTCAAAATAATCAATTGTTTCTTCCTCTCCTCCTTTCCCGACTAACCATTTTCTCCCTCTCCAACGGAAACCCTCACTTCTTCTCTTATATTGTGGTACTGATTTTGAATGTATTATATAGATTAATATGTTACATTGTGTTTTCTATTAACTTATTTTGTGTAAATATTTGTTAAAATAATTGATACTTTTTTTTTAGATTAGAAATGGCAAGGACTAAAAAAACAAGGATGGTGATAATGGAGATGTTTGATCGATTGTAAAAGAAGGTTGCTCAAAGTGTTCTCCAACAAAAATTTTTTTCTATAATCGAGCAATTGGTTCCCAAATTGGGTGAATTACAATTAAAGAGGATAGATGTTTCACCTCTTGTGCTTTGGTTGAAGATCCAAAAGCTTTCTATAAGCACCTCAAGAGTCTATGCAATACTTGAATACTTTGAAGTAGAGACGTACAACTTTTGTTTTGGAAGCAATACCATGGTGTCATTCACTTCTAGGGATTTCTCGGTCGTTATAGGTTTGCCTAGTGTTAGTCAATCGGTTAACATCGATTTGAAATTGGATTCTAACTACCTTCAGCAGGAAGGAATTGTTATGATCGAAGCCAAAATTTAGAGGGGAGAGAATAAATTTAGCCAAAAAAATATACTTCGGTTAAGTTAACAACATTGAAATTTGATTCTTATCAATAGAGTTTTTTAGCAGGTTAATCTGTTGACCTGTGCAGAAGTAAGCTTACTGAAAATTGTTGAACAAATGAGGAGAATCAAGATCATCTTCTGATACACTGCTCTTTTACGAGACTCATCTGGAATAGGGTTATGCAACACCTGGGTTTCGAGTGGGTTTTTCCAGCATCTTCCAGAGAAATGTTTGTCATGGAAAACGAAATTAAATTTGGAAGGGGAGCAAGGATTTTCTGGTACATCATTGTGCATTGTACCTTTTGGTCGACATGGATGGAGCACAATAACAGAATTTTCAGTGACAAAGCAGACTCGTCGGATGATTTATGGGAGAAGATTAGATTCAGGGTAACAAATTGGACGACTAATGTGCCAGTGTTTCATCACTTACTTTTATCAGACCTAGTTAGGGATTGACGTTTTATTTACTTCTAAAATTATAAAACTAATTATTAGGTTGGCGTATCGTGGATGACTCATCCACTATCTCTGTAACTGCGGCTTTTCTATTTTAATAATATTATAGTTTCCAAACAAAAAAAACATTTCCTGGGTGAAATTCTTAGTAAAAACTCTTATCTAAAAAATTTTGAGAAATAAAACTTGTTACTTCCAATTACAAATAGTATTGAAAACTTATCGGAGAGTGCTGATTTTTAAGTTGGGCTTTGAAAGCTTTATGAAGAGATTTTTAGTTTTCTTTGTATGATTGAGGGTCGCGAGTATTTTTTATTCAAGTCAATTGATATATCTATACCTATAGTTGGCAATGATAATCTGCTCCAAATATATTCGTTCATAAATATGGACGTCCTTGTTGCCAGGTCATCGTCCTTTCTGATATCTGCAGAATTCTGACTGCAGCTCTGAACCTTAATCACTGATCGGTAAATAAGGAAAGCTTTATCAGTTGACTTTGCTCCTTAATCACTGATCGGACTGATTTACTAGTCACACACATCTATCTATTTTAGCTAATGACATATATGGATAATTATTTGAATTTGATTTTTAAGGTTAAAAATATGATAATTATGCACATATAACACGGGTGTCAGTCAGCTAGTATTAAAAATATCTCGTTGTGTTCGAACGAGATAAAGAATATAGAAACTAGACCGAAAATCAAAAGGGCGAGAAAAATTGAATAGGCAAGCATACTACCAAAACCAAAAGCAAATTGACAACAAACATTTAGCTCCACTGGTTCTGGTTCTGAACAGGGCTTAATGGGGCTGCCCTGCTAAGCAGCTATACGACAACCAGGAGCTTTTCAATACAAAATATCATTGGTTTCTCGAGGAGAAAATTTTCAGAACCACCTAGCATTTTGTAGACAATCTGGATAGTAATAGCAATGACCATATTAGCAAATGGCACTGGTGCAGTTTTGTTAATTGATTTTAATGACAGGGGGGTACTGGGGTTCTGAAACGTCTGCCTTTCGTTTCCTTAAAACTTGCTAGAATTTTTTTTTCAAACCTCACTTAGCATTCGGCCGAACCATAAAATTTCATAAAATATTTTTGACATCATTTTAAAATAAACAACCAACTAACATTTTTCTAAATCTAAAAATAACATTTGAAAAGTATAGCCCATATTGTAACCTCTCAAAAACCACTCGTGATCATGATAAAAGTCATAAAAATATCTTTAACATAACTTAAAATCATTAATCATAACTAGTGCGGAAAACTAGCGTCGGTCCTCGGGTTATGTGCACCTTCAGTCCAGTCAGATCAACCACCAAGACCTCCATAAACATAATCATCATAATCACCTGCATCAATCACACCTAGTGAGTCTAAAGACTCAACACGTCATATCCTTGATAACAAGTAATACGTAATACAGTTAACATATAACAGTGAAAAATACTTGTACTTAAAATATCGTTTTCATGAAGATGCATGAATTTTAAACAAAACCATTTTCATGATGCATAAACTATAAATAAAAACATTTTCATAATGATGCATCCTCTTTAAACATAAACATTTTCTTAAACTTTTTCATATCAACATAAACATATTCATATTCATATCCATATCCATATTCGTATCCATATTCATATTCATATTCATATTCGTGTATGTTGAATTCAGATCGTGATTGTGACTCGTATTCTTAATCTTAATGGGCGATGGATCCATCTAAAGAAACCACAGTACTGGGCGGCGGGGGACACCAGCAACACTCTCACCGGTCAACTGGGCCCTGGCCAACGTATTAACATATCATGGCATTGGAAATACGATCGTCGGGGCTCCCTCTGGGGCCTTTTCCCATAAATGGGCTCCCTCTGGGGCCTTCTCCCCTCACGACATCTCCAATCATATTCATCGTATTCGTATTCGTATCAACGGAAACACGATCGTCGGGCTCCCACTGGGACCATAACCCTCACGATATTTCCAACATATTGCAGTAGTCACAATCCCTTCACGTCCTTCAACATGTTATCATCACTTAATAAAAACATCATATAATATCATTTTTATTTTGAAACCAAGCATGCAACATGTCTTTTAAATGCCCATATTTAAATCATAAAATCATAAATATTTAAAAATCATAACTTAACATATTAAAAATCATAAACATCCATAAACATTTTAAAATAAACATTTTAACATCGTAAATGTTTGAAATAAACATTTTAGCATATTAAATCATAAAACATTAAACATATTATCTTAAAAATCCATAAACATTTAAAATTGACATATTAACATATAAACATCCATAATCATTGAAAATAATCATATTAGCATATAAAATAGCATTTAGGACACTGCCATGACGTTTACTAATTTCTAGATGGTAAAAAGACCGTTTTACCCCTGGATGTAGAATTTTTCGTTTTTGATATTTTCTTAATTTCATTGACTCTAACATGTCCCAAATAATTATTTAAGCTTACATGAATTTTCTCATATTTTTATTTAGCCTAAATCGAGGACTTTTAAATTAACCTTTAAATGTGACGTATTAATGCGTTTTAATCCCGAATTAAACTAAACCTTAATATAAAATTCCCAAATTAAAAAATTAGACTTATAATAATTATTTAAGCGTAAACCTAATTTTTCATAATTTTATAAAGCTTAAAACTAGGCTTTTCAATTAACTCGTTAATTAGTGTTCCGTGCGTCGATTAAATGCCGATTAAATCCAAAACTCGTTATTTTGATCCCAAATTTTTAACATAACCTTTTTATGATTTAATCTACCCTTCCAAGTCATTAACCGCCCTCGTGGACCCATGAATCTATTTTTTGTTCTTAAAATCTCGTTTTTGACACCTTATCGAACACACTGAGCCATCTCCTAATTTACTCGAGCCACGCCCGAGCCACCTTGAGCCAAAACCTAGCCAACCCATCTAGGGACCCTACTGTGCAAGCCCAGCCCGAAAAACAAGCCCTGGCCCGCTCCAAAAACGTCCTGGAACTTTGCCCAAAAACCTGCATGTGTACGTGTGTGCTTCTCCTAGGATATTTAGGACTCCTAGCCTAACTAGGACACTTCCAGCCCCTAACCACTTGACCCAACCTGCCCCAAACCACCCTGGACCATGCCCAGACCCAGCCCAAACCTAGCCCAAGCCCTTGGACGTGAGCAGCAACCAACTGAACTCTGCACAACAACCTGCGCTAATGGCTTCTCCTCATGGTTTCATGTTCTTGCTCGGCCCTTGCTAAACCAAACCATACCAGACCCTGAACCAACCCCTCTAGCATCCTTCTATGACCCTAAGGACCTAACCTAGCCCAGCCCAAGCCCCCTGGCCGAGCCCTCCTCCCTGCACAAATTTCTGAAGTCTGCACAGCCCCTTAGGCTTTCTCTCGGGTGGAGTCCTTCTCAACAAGGACTCCTCCCTAGCCCATGGTCTCGAGTCCTAGCATGGCTAGGACTCTTCCCTTGACCCTACCACGTCCCTAGCCAGGCCCTGGTCCCAACCAAGCCAAAGCCAAGCCCTTACACACCCAAAGCCGTGAGCCAAGAAGCACTACAGTCCAAGCAAGCTTCCAGCTTGTTTTGCCCCATGCTGTAAAACGTTTTTAGTGTGATCCTAGGGCTCTATATTTTGTATAAACCATGCTTATTCATAACCTATATCATGGCAGCCCTTAAACAAAACAAACACATGATTTTTGAAGGAAAAACCAAGCAAAAAGTTTAGCATAAGTCACAAATCCGAAAATCCTTGAGGTTTTACTTGTTTTCTCCAAAATTTTCATGCATAAAAATATAATATGATGTGATGATGTTTTTGAAGGAAAGAATAGGCGTGTCTTTGCGTATTTTACGCACGATTTTTCGTTGACGACGTCGAAGAACGGACAAGACCTTTGGCTTGAAGCTTCCTTGGCAAATTCTCAAAAATTTGCCTCAATATTTATGCATGTGTGTGCCGTGTGGTTTAGGTGGAGATTGTGCCCAATTTTCAGAAAGTGAGGCGTCGGCGTTTTTTTTTTTGTAGGGTTTAGGTGATTTAACATATTATATAGTTAATTATTTCTCTAATTAAGGCTTAGGCCTATTAAGCATATAATTAGGCCCATTAGTCTTAATTAGGATTTATTTAAAATATTAAAATAGTTTTAGTAAAAATAAGTTTGTGAATTTAATAGCCGGGTTGCCAAAAAGTTCGTATTTTTGTTGAAAACCAACACCGATAAAATTTACGTCCCGGCGTATAAAATCACCTCAAAACCCCTTATTTTCAAAAATAAGAAAAAGCAGCACTTTTACTTTAAATAATTAAAAACAATTCTTTAATAAAAACATTTTCTATTTTTCAGCCTTTGGTCTCCGTTCCTCGATCGCAACTCGAATAATCTTTAAAAATACATTTTAATGCAACCATGTAGAAAATATAATTTTAAACATGCAAATATGCACAACATAATTCAATTAATGCAATTAAAATATTTAATTAAAATACAAGAGAATTTAATAATTGCATGCATGTGGTTTGCGTGGATCTTTAAATTTTCGGGGCGTTACATGTTCGTTTTCATCATTCCAAAGAAATAAACAGAAATGCAGAGTAACCATTCACGTAGATTAAACTGCTTCTTTCTTCTCTTGTCCCAAGTACCTAATGTGAATATAAGAAAATCGATTACATTTCTTCCGCACAGAGTTTCACCATTAGCGCATAAACAATGAAACTTATGCAAATGAAAAAAGTAACAATGAATTGACAGGAAGAAATAAAAAGAAAACCGGGTGGGTCTGGAGATATACACGTGATGTTCCAGATGGCAAAGAAGAATAAGATTTGCTAAGTTACAACTCAGGGAACTTACCCCTGACCTTTAGCCCAACGGGATAGTTGATAGAGTTGAACTGACTCATTTGAAGCATGGCAGGCAAGTAAGAGATAGTTGCGAGGCTGTACCATCCATGCAAATCTCATGAACAAAGCCGAATATATACACATTGCTGTAACATAAAAGCCAAAAAGTTAGATATAATCGAAATTTTAGAGAATAATCAGTTTATGAAATTTCACTTCAAACCTCCAGTCATGTTGCTAGATATCATTTCTGGAGGTTTCTTCATGTCTACCAGCCCCTGAAAAACCAGTTTGTCAATATTTCAGACAAAAGCTCAACATATTATATATTTTGAAGCTCGGTAAAAGAAGCATACAGCAAGGACAAATCCCCAGTTAGCTACAGGACCCCAAAAGTGAGTTGTTTTGGGACCAACAGGACTGTTTAAAAATGCTTTGAAGGAAGCCATAGCTAAGTATTAAGACAAACCTGCATAGTCATAGAACAGCATTAACATTTAGAATCTAATTGAACAAATTGGATCCGTGACAATTATGAAAGTGAGGCAAATTAGGATCTTTGCAAGGCCATTTCAGGAAATACAGTCGTGTTAAGCATCACCCGGTAGAGACGGATGCTATTTGTTAGATGTGTAACTTGGCAATAACTCGAGAATTTTAGGAAGACAAGAGTCGTGTAGGCTCTATAACTCTAAGAATTATACCTAGATAGCTTGCAAAAGAGGATAAAGTAGGGTAAGACAAAAAACCTTTAAAGTTTATTCATAAAACCAAAAGAGATAGCAGGAGTAGAGATAGGCAAATTTGGTAGTTTGCATGTTGAGAAATGCAAAAGGACTATACTGCAAAACGAAGCACTAGCCATTATGTCAAAAATAAAAGGTGGTATAATGAATAATAATAATAAATAAATAAATAAATAAAAGCTGCCGGCAACAATACGATTCATTATGTCATATAGACAGCCACCCATGACAACAGGGGTTAATACCAATAGTCCACATCCCAATAATTGCAAAGGCTTGGAACTCACAAGAATCAAGTATGTGACCTTGTCTTGTAAATTGTACGACAAGCGCTTACAACCATACCAATAACTATAGTTTATGCCAATGGACGATTCAAAATTTTAAAATTTTACAGCAGCCCAAAAATTATATTTTGATCGTTATGTGGTTAACAGGGGCAATAGTTGCATTCAAAGATATATAAATGACCCAAACACATTGTAATGTGAAAAATATATGGATGCTTACAAAAAGAGCGGGTTGATCTGAGCCAACAAAAGAAGATGGTTTCACAACAATTCAAAGTACTGGTAGAAATTTCATGCACTGCCTCCAGTGGTTTTTGCTCTTTAAAAAGGACTTTCACGTGACAAATTATTGATCTTCATTCTCCCACTCTCATGTTCATATTTTATAATTAGAACTATGGTTTGACTCAGTTTGAAAATGATCTGATTTAGATTGTTTATTTAGTCAGTCCAGCACACTAGAGCCAGCACAATCTGGTAGGACCCAGATCGAATTAGTTCCTTCCATCTCAAAATTGGAACCGGCAGGAACCAGTTAAGAACTAGTCCAACTGGACAGGTAACATCCCTAAATAGGGCCCAGATCATGTAGAGAGGAATACGTCAAGGAGTGAATCAACAATATTGAACACCGCCAGTAACTTAAAAGCAGAAAAAGATACCAAGATTGCTAAACAAAATGCCAACAAACAAGATATCTGCATCAGAACCAAGATGGGAAAATAACCCTGATGTAGTTAATCTCGACAACCTACGAATAGCACAGGCGAGTTGAACATTTAAATGCTGAACAAGTGCAAAATACATGATCGACGGTTATCTAAAGATAATATTATCGAAGTCGAAAGCAACTTATATTAGCTGCCTCCAACTCTTCCTGCCAACAATACATTCATTTCCGATCCTATAAAACAAATTTAAACTTAAAATGGATCAGTTGATCCTATTACGGACATATTTTAACACTCAACGAATTCCTAGAATTTTAGGTGGGATGGGCATTGTCATTTTTTACTACTTCTCAGATCTAATTACTGAAACCTTAACAACCAGATAAAATCATATAGTAACGCAAATAAAATTCAAAAACTATATCATTGTTCAGAATCTTAAAAGCAATTAATTATGGGATTAATCCCAAAATCAGTAAAAGCAAAAAAACAAAAAAAAAAAAACAGAACTTGGCCCAAACCTATTTTCGTCACCCCCTTAAATATGCTTCCATCGAAGCAAAAGACGCTCACAAGCAATTCTTGTATGTCTATGTCTCACCTCTCACAACCCCAGTAAAAATGATAGCTGTTATTCAATAAATGGATCGTAGTTCATCATCTATGTCTCACCTCTCACAACCTCGAATTAATTTTTCCGAACAATCCCATGCATGGGTGGAAGCAGCTATCACCTCAACTAAAAGCCAAAAAACATAATTTTCAAAAAACCATCAGTTAAAAATTGTATAGCTCCACACCCCCACCAGCTGTGTTTACACATTTCAGTGGCATATACAAATCTTGGTTGACCCACCATATCCATGACATCTAACACACAAAAACCTACAATCTAAACTAAATTGCAGAGATAATTTAAGACCCATCTCCGTAAGATACCTCTAATCAAACCATACGATCACCAAGATAAGTAGATACACAGTACATACATACACTGCATCTGTCACATGATATGCGAGATTAAGGTGCCAAAGGCCGTACCTTTACCGGATCTTTCTCAGTTCTGTGAGCGTTTGGACGTAAATTGATTGTTTGCGGAAGCCTTGAGAAATTGTAAATGCTTTAAGATCTGAAAACAACAGTTCTAGGAAATGAGTCGCCCCTCTTGAAGATTGAGGTCCTTTTTGGTTGGGCTGACAAGATCATTAATAAACCAATCTGATCCAACTTATTTCTAACATTACTCTTTTGACACCGATCTTATAAATTTTTATTTGTATATTTATAATAAAAAATAATACTCTTAACATAAAAAATAATATTTTTTCATAGATGACTTAAATAAAAGATCCGTCACACATAATAGGACTCGTGATATACTTGTAATCTTACTACTTTATTTCATATTTAATCAATAAAACTCTAAAAATATTATTATTTATTTGATATTATTCAACTGTCATATTCAAATATTTTAATAATCACAATATTATTTATCTACACAATCTTATAAAACCAACTACATGAATATAAATATAAATATTATCTAAATTTACCATATTTGGATTTCATACAATTTCAGGGTGATTTTGAATTATAATAAATAATGTTTGATAGATTTGTTTTTATGATTCTAATTATCATTTTTGTCAAATTTGTTACTTAGTAATTTTAAAAAAAAAATTTGTCACTTTTTTTTTCTTAAAGACTGATATGACATTGTACACATTAACATTATATTGACATCATATTAGGAGATTTATTGATGTTACTATATGGGTAGTGCTCAAAATGTTAATCCAATTATTGCTACAAAAAAGAACCACATTTTTTCCAATATAATGTGATGTGTGGGCTCATCTGAGACTAATCAACATTGATAAGTACATTAAAACATGGGCCATAGAAGAAGGAGTGGTCATCGGTCAGTTCGATTCGGTTTTCGATTTTTTATTTCGATTTTTTCGGTTTTCGATTTTACAAATATATAATCCGATATCCGAACCATTTTTCTTCGGTTCGGTTCAGTTTTCTACTGAAATGGTTCGGTTATTTCGATTTTGATACAATTATTTAAATTAATAAGATAAATATATTGTAAAATATAATATGTTATCTTTTTACATGATTTCTTAGTAAAACGTTTAAATATAAAGTCTAAATGAATTACATAAACAACAATCAAGTAAATATTACTCAAAATAATTCATCATTTACTGATATCATCTCAAAAAATATATAATAAAAAAAAAATTATTAACTTAATGAAATTTTGGTTTTTTCGGTCTGTTCGGTTTTGACATATATAATCCGAAACCGAACCAAATAAATTTAGATTTTAATATTTATATCCGAATTACAAAATTCGGTTTTTGGTTCAATTCAGTATTCCGTTTTTTCGGTTTGTATTTTCGATATTTTCGGTTCTATTCGAAATTTGAACACCCTTACATAAAGGTTGACCTTAGACTTAAATACTATATATCTTAAAGGGAAAATTGATGTAAAATCATTTTGCCAATTTTTACGTTAGAATTCAGTATTTATATAATATAATTTGTGATCTGAACCCTGACAATACATTAAATATAGTTTTAACTCTCTATCAAACCAACTTTACATTTTTACCATTGTATTATTTTCAGATTTATTAAATATAAATCCCCCACCCATTGACTCAAATAATTGTATGCTTCCTCAAGCAATTCCATCGGCCCATCCCCAAGCCCATCCAACGTATTCTCTTTTGGCGTCAAAAAATGCAATTCAACGTCAAAGTCTACCTCAGCAGTGTAAGTTTTGTACTTGTTTTTTCTTAATTTCGAAAGCCACAACTCCAAAATCGAATATACTTGAACGATTTTTCATGTGAAATTGTTGAAATATGAAGATTTTATTTGAGTTTACACTTCCAGTTTGAGTATGTTTTTCACGAGTCATCTCTTTTTATGTGTGATTTTTTTTGAATTTATGCTCCAAGTTCAATTATATTGTTCAAATGTCATGTTTTTCAAGTATTTGATGATTTGCTTTAGTTGTGACAAGCAAATCTGGCTATCTGAAGTTTATGCCTTTTATTGTTTTTTTTTTCCTCGATTGATTTAAGTCTTACATAATATTTTTGGTGGCTTCTCTCATCGCGGGACTCGGGCTAATACTTTCTTTACAAAATTTATTGTAGCCGTATAATAGAAGTGTAAGAAATTATGACACATATAAGAATGAAAATTCAAAAGAAAAATAAAAAATGTGTGTCAACAATAACGACGGCTATTGCACACAATTTTTGACAAAATTTTACGTACGCACATCAACTTTAGAAAAATTGAGATGCGTAAACAATTTTTCTTTTGAATCTCGTGCTCCTGCATTAACTCATTGATGGTATGAGACGCTTATATATACAAACGTTTGAGGTCCCTAAACATACAATCTCATACATAATAATACACCATCTATAGAGAGATTGGAGTGTTTAGAAGGCTTCAATCGGAAGAAAATCAAAATATTAAAGATGATTCAATGGCTGGAGGTAACGCTCAATTTAGCTTCCGCATATTTGTTTATCATGTTTATATATACGTAAAAAAACATGATTTTTGAGAAAAAGTCTAACAAGAAGAACATGCAAAAGAACCAGTTTCATATCTGGTTTGATTCACTTAGGCATTAATACTATATCTTTTAGTGGAATTAAAATGATTATGTCATTCTGTTCGTTATTTATTTTCAAAATTCATGACCAACATCATAAATATCTTAAAACGACAAACATTTAATCATACAACAAATTCTTGTGGTGTAATAAATTTTTGTTATGTTTCTCTTGAGTTGTTTTATGGTTTAAATATCGAAGTTGCATCATTACCGCTAATCTAGTTTTTGTAAAATGACAAACGTTTAATCCTATGACAAATTTCCATGATAGTTAGGAGAGTGATATTCACACCCTAAAAAATATTAATAACACTCCACATCACCTAATTAAATTTTTATTAGACAAGATTGTCCTTATAATATCTTTTCTTATATATAATAAAATATTGATTTTTCTAAAAAAAACTCAAATACAATCAACTAAAATTTTAATATTTTAAAAAGTTTTTCACATTATTATATAATAAATAAATAAAATATAAATAGCAAAAAGATTTAATTTTGATCTTAAAATTTAATATTAATTTATTCCAAGTTCTAGCATGAATTTGTATTGGTAGATTTTTCACAAAAATACCTAAAATTTTAAGATGTAAAAATTTTGATTTTCATAAATTTTATTTATATTTTTATAAAATACAAATTATCTTAAAATTTAAGAATAAAATTAAGATTTCCGAATTATTTTATATTTTTTGTTTTATAATATCTCTTCTAATGAGTAACAACTTAATTTCCATAATATAAAAATATTATTTTAACTATATTTATCTAGACAATACTTAAAAATGTGTTGTTATTTATATTCTATTTTTATTATTATTTGCACTCGACTTGTAAATAAACTTTACATATTAAGCAGTGTGTAAATAATACAAAAAGAAATGCAAATATCATTTAACCATGTTAAATTAATTTATATCTATTTTGCTTTTATATTTTGAAGAATTCTGATACCTAAATATATTAATTATAGATGTGTTATTTTATTTTACAAAAATACATGAAATAGAAAATTTTAAAACACAAGAACGAAATATCATTTGTTTCAAAACATTTAAAACAAAATAAAAATTAAGATTAAAATAAAAGTAATAATTAGTTACTAATATTTTTTTCGTATCTTTTTTACATTTAATGATATTAACAAACTTAACCAAAAATTATTGAGTAAATAATATTTTAGATAACTTATTTCATTAATTGAAATTATTGTAGGTCTCTTGTGAGACGGTTTCACGAATCTTATCTGTGAGGTGGGTTAACCCTATCGATATTCACAATAAAAAGTAATATTTTTAGCATAAAAAGTAATACTTTTTCATGGACGATCCAAATAAGAGATTCGTCTCACAAAATACGACCGGTAAGACCGTCTCACACAAGTTTTTGCCTTGAAAAACTATTAATATATTTACTTAAAATAAATTCAATCCATCGAAGCCTAAAGGGTTTTATTGGCAATTATTAATATAAATATTAAATATGGAATACATTTAACAAATAATTTTGGTTTTGCTATTTTCTTTTTCATTTTGTTAAATAATGAAATAAATATTATTTTTTTAAAAGACAATAATCTTTAAATCGGACAATGTTGGATTGTTGGTGACCCATTTTCTCATGTCGGAGGTGAAATAATTAATCGAAACTACATTCTGTATATATTATTTAATGCACCTCACTGTTTAAACATGGAATTTGGTACCAAAATTAAAAATTGCTTTGAATTTTCTTGACATTCTGTTGTCCAAGTCAATTGCAAAAAATCTAAAATTTATGACAATTTTAATATCGCCAGCTACCAATGAGTTTGAATTATTGCATGGAAACCTTTTAATTGTTACATAAAGATGCGTGTATTTTGTAAAATAATAAGATTGATGTAGTTTTTTTTTTATTTTAAACAAAAATTATAAATATTTGAAATCCAAATGATAAACAGGCATATATTTTTTTGCAAAAACTTGTGTGAGACGGTCTCACGGATCGTATTTTGTGAGACAGATCTCTTATTTGGATCATCTATGAAAAAGTATTACTTTTTATGTTAAGAGTATTACTTTTTATTCTGAATATCGGAAGGGTTGACCCTTTCACAGATAAAGATTCGTGAGATCGTCTCACAAGAAACCTATTAATAGTGTTTTGTAAAATATTATTCTATGCAAAGATTTATAATTATATCATATTAAATAATGTTTGGATCTGATGTTGTGCACAACATCCAAAGCCGATTAAAATAATCTGAGATTCAAAACATAATATTGCAATCACATATTAGGCATGTTGAAGTCAAAATTTTGTGTGACGATTTTTTATATTTTATATAAGATTCATCTCTTTTTTTGGTTTCCCAAATATATATTCGAGTTTACTCATTTAGTTATATTTTTTCTTGGTTTTATCAATATACTACCCCTATTAACTAAGTCTTAGAAAATTTGTTTTTTTAATCATTGTCTTAATCTGTGTGAAAAAACAAATATGCTGAGACAAAATATAGTAGTAATTTTCGCAACATGTTATTTGAAAGTTTCGTTTCCACAGTTTGAACGTGATGAGGGTGAGTGTTATGTGTATTAGAATATAGGGGTTGTGCGTAGGTGTTGTAACACCCACGACAACATGCAGCGGAAATTAAAGTTTAACACATTAACACGTAACTGGAATGATAACAATACGAGAGACAAGATATAAATTATGAACAAGTATAAAATACTTGCGCGGTGCCTCAGGGCAAAAATTAATTCACTAGAAACACTTGTAAGTTTACAAAAACCAATACTAGTGAAAGAATAAAACAACTCCCTTATCAAGGCGAGTAAACAAATTGCATCCTAAACCTCTAACAAACCGTATAACCAATATACAGAGGATGCATCAACTGAGAAGTGAAAAGTCTTCAAAATCGATACACTAATCAAAACAGTGATTAGACGTTGTCTTCAGATGTTGTCAGCACTTCACAGCAACACTTTAACAATGGCACGAGATTGCTTCGATCTCAAAAACTATTCGTGCCGCACCGTCTCTCAAAACTTGTTTTTCTTATATATCTTTTGCTCTACAATTAACTTCTCTTCTAAGTCCTATTAAAACATGAAAAACCAATTTCATTAGAAAACCACATCTTTAAAACAAGGATATCATATCTTAAAGATATTATGATATCTCCTCAATCATAGTCTCATATCAAATATTAAATCTACACGAGATCATATCAAATATTATATCTGCACGAGATCTTATCATAAATTCGAGATTATACTCATGTCTAGAAAGGCAAAACATTAATGATATTAAAAAAGAAAATATCTCAAGGAATAAAATTCCTTTCATTATTGATCATACTCATTCACGCACGTGATTATTCGCATACATTTATATTCATAATATTAAATTAACGATTTTATAATCTTTTTAAAAATTATCAGTAGACAATTTCTAAACATGCCCACGGTTTTCCCTTCTTTGATTCAAGAAGGAATTTTCGCGTAAAAGCATGTTTTCTTACCTTTCCGGTTATCTCTTCCTGTTTTTTCCTTGTTGTCCCTAAATTCTAACGTATGAAACATGAAAGCGTTTAAAATGTGGTTTAATTCGATTTAGCTTAACTATTCTAAAGATCACGATCCAAGTGTAAATTCGACTTATGATGAAGTAATTAAGGTGAAATTAGGTGAGATATAACTCGATAAAAAAAAAAAGAAAATTTACTAACCTTTGCTAATTTGTGAATCTTGAAGCTTTTCTTTCTCCCATATGTCAAATATTCGTCTTTATGTAAAGCCATAAAGGTAAACTATAAAATTGAAAACGACGGATAAATTGGCGATATGTCCATTATTAATTTCATTCGAAGAACAAAAGTTCATGTCGTGTTTATTTTAGAAATATATAATATCAATTAATTGGGGCCATTTTTAATTGATTTATTAAAGATTTTAGTTGCTTCATCTCACCTTAATTTGTTTCAACTAATTAATATCTGCAAAATTAGTAGACAACGCATTGATTGTGATTGTTGAATGTCATCATTATGCAGTGAAAAATTCGATAGCTTTGTGTGGCAAAATTGACCAAGGAAACACGCGATTTCACATGGATAATGACGCTTTATAAATATATATTCATTCCCTCGTTTCACTGCATCTTATTCTTAGTTCTCATAGCATTTGAATGCTTAATTCTATAATATTTACGAGGTATTTGTTATCTTGTATTAAGAGTATGTGTTCTCTTTGTCGGCAAAGATAATTGGTCAACAATAGTTGGCAAAATAATTGTCATGGCCGAAACAAATTTTGAAACGGAAAGAAGCGTTCAGATAGATACGCGTTTTAAACGCGGTTTCACACTGACAGAGGCTCTATAAATAGAGCTCCCCCTTTCATTTTGAAATCATCTCTTCTTCGAGTTTTCTCTCATCTTATAAGCATTTGAGTGCTTAGTTCTATAATATTTGTGAGGTGTTTTGTTCTCCTGTATTAAGAGAGTGTGTTCTCTTTGGAAACACAGTGAGTGAGTTGTACACCACAAAATATTGTAGTGAAAATTCTTTTCATCTTGCCCGTGGTTTTTACCCTGATAATTTTTAGGGGTTTTCCACGTAAATCTCGGTGTCCAGTTTATTTTTTATTTTCGGGTTTTATTATTTCGAATTACCGCAAGTGGGACCAACAAGTGGTATCAGAGCCTTGGCTTAAATTTCTTAAAATTCTGAGTATGCTCTGTGGTTGCAGCCTAGATTGATCTTCCACATCAGAAAAGATTTTTTATTTAAGGCGGGATAATTTTGTCCAGTCTACTAAAATTGTTGTAGGCATAATGGCGGGCATGTACGAGATAGCAAAGTTCAATGGAAGCAATTTTATGCTGTGGAAAATAAAGATACAAGCAGTTTTAAGAAAAGAGAATTGCTTGGCGGCTATTGGAGATAGACCGGTGGAAGTTACGGATGATGGAAAGTGGAATGAGATGAATGACAACGTTGTTGCCAATTTACACTTGGCTATAGCAGACGAAGTTTTGTCAAGTATCTCTGAGATAAAAACAGCCAAAGTTATCTGGGATACTCTGACAAAGATGTACGAGGTCAAGTCGCTACACAACATGATTTTCCTAAAGAGAAGGCTTTATACTCTTCGGATGGCGGAATCCTCATCGATGACCGACCATATCAACACACTAAATACTCTATTTGCCCAACTCACTTCCATGGGGCATAAAATAGGGGAAAATGAACGTGCGAAGCTTCTACTTTAAAGTATACCAGATTCATATGATCAACTTATCATCAACATTACCAACAATATTCTTATGGGCTTTCTAAGATTCGATGATGTCTTAACTGCGGTTCTCGGAGAAGAAAGCTGGCGCAAGATTAAGGAAGATAGGTTGGTAACATCGAAGCAGGCAGAGGCTTTACCGATGATAAGAGGAAGATTTATGGACCGTGACTCCAGTGGGAGCCAAAGACGAGGTAGATCAAAATCGAGAAGTAAGAAGAAAAATATTCACTACTTTAAATGTGGCGGTAAAGGGCACTTCAAGAAAGAGTGTACGATTATCGAGAAGAGTTCTCGAGGAAATGTGGCCAGTACTTCAGGCAGTGGTGAAATATTATTCAGCGAAGCAGCAACTGTTGCAGAAGGCAGACACAAATTTTGTGACACATGGATTATGGATTCAGGAGCGACGTGGCACATGACGTCTCGGAGAGAATGGTTTGACCATTATGAACCAGTCTCAGGAGGATCTGTATTCATGGGAAATGATCATGCCTTGGAAATCGCTGGGGTCGGTATTATCAAAAATAAAATGTTTGATGGCACCATTCGCACCATACAGGAGGTACGACATGTGAAAGGACTGACGAAAAATCTTTTGTCTTTGGGGCAATTGGATGACATCGGGTGCAAAACTCGGATCGAGAACAGGATCATAAAAATTGTGAAAGGCACGCTTGTTGTTATGAAGGCGGAAAAGGTTGCTGCAAATCTGTATGTACTTTTGGGAGAAACACACAAAGAGGCGGAACTAGCTGTTGCATCAATTGGTTCAGGAGAAGAATTAACAGTGTTATGGCATAGAAAGCTCGGGCTTATGTCAGAACGGGGGTTGAAAATTCTCTCAGAACGGAAGTTGTTGCCGGGACTTACAAAAGTGTCACTACCCTTTTGTGAGCATTGTGTTACCAGTAAACAACACAGATTAAAGTTTGGCACTTCTACTGCCAGGAGCAAAAATATATTGGAGCTGATTCATTCGGATGTTTGGGAAGCACCAGTTGTATCCCTAGGAGGAGCGAGATACTTTGTCTCGTTTATTGATGATTTCTCTAGGAGATGTTGGGTGTATCCGATCAAGAAAAAATCAGAAGTTTTCCAGATCTTGAAAGATTTCAAAGCGCGGGTTGAACTTGATTCAGAAAAGAAAATCAAGTGTCTAAGGACTGACAATGGAGGAGAATATATCAGTGACGAGTTTGATTCATATTGTCAACATGAAGGCATCAAAAGACAGTTCACAACGGCTTACACACCTCAACAGAATGGAGTGGCGGAACGGATGAACAAGACCTTGTTGGACAGAACAAGAGCTATGTTGAGGACTGCATGTCTAGAAAAGTCATTTTGGGCGGAAACAGTCAAAACCGCTTGTTATATTATCAATCGTTCTCCTTCAGTGACGATTGATATGAAGACTCCGATAGAGATGTGGACTTGAAAGCCGACAGATTATTCTCATTTGCATACATTTGGAAGTCCTGCGTGTGTTCTGTACAATGAGCAAGAAAGATCGAAGTTGGATTCGAAATCCAGAAAATGTATCTTCTTGGGTTATGCTGATGGAGTAAATGGGTTTCGCTTGTGGGATCCTACTGTCCACAAGCTTGTCATCAGCAGGGATGTTATCTTCGAGGAAGATAAAGTAAAGGGAGACAAAGGCACACAGAATTCAGAAACTACTATTTTTCAGGTGGAAAATAAGACTGACGAAGGTCAAATTTCTTGTGAAGCAGTACCAGAGCACGAAAAACAAGAACATGTTGAGTCTGAAGTTTCCAATGTGAGGCAGTCAACTCGAGACAGATGACCACCAGGTTGGCTTTCAGATTAGGTCACTGAAAGCAACATTGCATATTGTCTATTATCAGAGGATGATGAGCCATCGAGTTTCCATGAGGCTACTCAAAGCTCGGATGTATCCTTGTGGATGATAGCAATGCAAGAAGAGTTGGAGGCATTAGACAGAAATAAAACTTGGGATCTTGTTACACTACCACGAGGAAGGAAAGCCATTGGAAACAGATGGGTCTATAAGATCGAGCGTGATGGCAATAACTAAGTGGAGTGGTATCGTGCTAGATTGGTGGTAAAAGGGTATGCTCAGAAAGAAGGCATTGACTTCAACGAGATATTTTCTCCTGTGGTTCGGCTTACAACAGTTAGAGTAGTGTTGGCATTGTGTGAGGTGTTTGACCTACATCTTGAACAGCTAGATGTGAAAACAACATTTCTTCATGGAGATCTTGAAGAAGAAATTTATATGCTCCAGCCAGAAGGATAAGCAGAAAAAGGCAAAGAGAACTTGGTTTGCAGGTTGAACCAATCTCTGTACGGTCTCAAACAGGCGCTAAGGTGTTGGTACAAGAGATTTGACTCCTATATCATGAGCCTTGGATACAACATACTGAGTGCAGACCCTTGTACGTATTTCAAGAGGTCTGGTGATGATTATATCATTTTGCTGTTGTATGTGGACGATATGTTGGTAGCAGTCCCCAACAAAGATCAGGTCCAAGGATTGAAGGCACAGTTGGCTAGGAAATTTGATATGAAGGACTTGAGACCAGCAAACAAGATTATAGGGATGCAAGTTCACCGAGATAGAAGTAACAGAAAGATTGGCTTTCTAGAAAAATTATTTGAAGAAAGTCTTGTAACGCTTCAACATGCAAGATAGTAAGCCAATTTCGACCCCTCTTCCTGTTAACTTCAAGTTATCCTCCGAGATGTGTCCTAGCAATGAAGCAGAGAGGATGGAGATGTCTCGAGTACCATATGCATCAGCAGTGGGAAGTTTGATGCTCGCCATGATCTGTACAAGACCGGACATTGCTCAACCAGTGGGAGCAGTTAGTCGGTATATGGCGAATCCTGGACGAGAGCATTGCAGCACTGTCAAGAGGATCCTTAGATACATTAAGGGTACCTCGAATGCTGCATTATGTTATGGAGGATCGGATTTTACACTCAGGGGCTATGTCGATTCAGATTATGCAAGTGATCCTGATAAGAAGAAATCTACTACTGGTTATGTGTTTACACTTGCAGGAGGAGCAGTAAGCTGGGTTTCAAAACTGCAGACAGTTGTGACGTTATCTACAACGGAGGCAGAATATATGGCAGCTACTCAAGCTTGCAAAGAGGCAATATGGATTAAAAGGTTATTGGAGGAGATCGGACACAAACAAAAGAACGTTCCTTTGTTTTGTGACAGTCATAGTGCCTTGCACATTGCAAGAAATCCATCCTTTCATTCCAGGACGAAACACATTGGAGTTCAATTTCACTTTGTGCGGGACGTAGTAGAAGAAAGAAGCGTGGATATGCAGAAGATCCATACGAAGGATAACATAGCTGATTTTCTGACCAAGCCAGTGAACACTGATAAGTTTGAGTGGTGTAGATCCTCAAGTGGCCTAGCAGAAACGTAAGCAGCAGGGAATGACAATATTGAAAGGATGTGTGGAGATATGTTTGATTCTCAATCAAATCTTCAAGTGGGAGAAATGTCGGCAAAGATAATTGGTCAACAATAGTTGGCAAAATAATTGTCATGGCCGAAACAAATTTTGAAACGGAAGGAAGCGTTCAGATAGATACGCGTTTTAAACGCGATTTCACACTGACAGAGGCTCTATAAATAGAGCTCCCCCTTTCATTTTGACATCATCTCTTCTTCGAGCTTTCTCTCACCTTATAAGCATTTGAGTGCTTAGTTCTATAATATTTGTGAGGTGTTTTGTTCTCCTGTATTAAGAGAGTGTGCTCTCTTTGGAAACACAGTGAGTGAGTTGTACACCACAAAATATTATAGTGGAAATTCTTTTCATCTTGCCCGTGGTTTTTACCCTAATAATTTTTAGGGGTTTTCCACGTAAATCTCGGTGTCCAGTTTATTCTTTATTTTCGGGTTTTATTATCTCGAATTACCACAAGTGAGATCAACATTCTTTGGAAGCACGGTGAGTGATTGCGTACCATAAAATATTAAAGTGAAATTTTTTTCATTTTGTTCATGGTTTTTACGCTAATAATTTTAACAGTTTTTTTACATAAATCTCGGTGTCCAATTTTATATTTTATTTTCATATTATTATTATATCAAGATGTCGTATTTGAGACCATCAATTAATGCCAAGACTTTGAGATTATTACTATCATTTAACATTAATTAATATGCAGTGTGAAAGTAAAAGGACTCAAATCCTCCGGAATTGATTGGATGCATGTAAAGATGCTACCGGACTGGATTGGACAGAAATCAATTCGGATTAAACTAGTTCCGAACAATGGAATCCTGTAAGATACAGGTTTCGAACGATTGGATTTACCATACTAGGATTATAAGAAAATCTAAAATCAGAATTGAATTAAACTGGATTAAAATATGATTTGAATCAATGTTTTATTTATTTGAACAATTATGCAAATAAAGAAGTTATTTATGAAGTAAAATAATTAAATAAAATTAAACATATTATGGATCGGATTCAACCGAACCGAACTAAAATGATCATTAAACCAATCAAATTCAAAATTAACTTCGGATTCAGTTCAATACAAAACGGATTTAAACCGGTTCTTGATTGATATGTCGGATAAGCGTCCTAGATGCCTTACCATCACTAAACTCCTCACTGAAGAAGGACTTTTGATTTGTTTGTCATGATGAATTGGACATCGCCCGTAGCCAAAATCCGGACATCCCTATTCATTTCATGTAATATGAATTTGTCATTTTTTAAATTAAATAATCGGACATCGCCCGTAGCCAAAATCCGGACAGCCCCGTTCACTTCATGCAATATGAATTTGTCATTTTCTTAATTAAATAGTTGAATTGGTTGGTGGCGACATTTTTTTATAGCGATAATACATAATAAATTCATGAATTTTTGTGATTAATAACGTCACTCAGTCATGAAATCTTAACTCTTTTTGGTTCTTATATTCTCAACTAGTCAACTGCAAGCCTGGCTATTATCAGTCTATTACTGAATGTCCCGCACACTCACTTCATTTTCCTTGACCGAAAAGGTCTCACAGTTTCCAATGAAACAAACAGCACGTGCGAGCAATAAAGTTATGTAATTTCAAGAACGAACATTCACATTTTCAAATCCCACTCAGAGATTTTATAGCAGATCAAATTTTGGAGCGGTTGTTTTTTCTTGTTTTTTTGCAAGTAGTGTTGTTTGTTCTCTGCATGGGTCTGTTCTATGTGTCAGAAGCGGTGATCTGAATTTGTTCACCTTATTTGGCGATCTCTGGTGTAGTTTGCTTCTTTATGTAGAGGATATTAGTGGGTTTCTCAAGAATGTTTCTTTTTCATGAAGATTTATGTCTCTAAGTGTTCGTGAATTTATTGCTGAGCCTAAGATGGGATTTTCAAGATTGTGTTTTTTACTCTGTTTTTCATTGGGTTTCTTGATCTGTGGTACATTCCAACTGCAATCCTCTCAAATCCAAGTGCTTTTGCAGTTAAGGAAGCAATTAGAGTACCCAAAACAGTTGGATTATTGGCTCAATAAAGGAATTGATCTGTGTTATTTTTCTTCTCCTCAAGTGAATATTTCATGTCAAGATAATTTTATTTCTGAAATCATAATATATGGTGATATGCAAACAAGGGCCAGTGGTTTTGATGGATTCCCTATTCCTGATCAAACTTTGTCACAAAATTTCTCCATGGATTCACTTTTAGCAACATTGTCAAGGCTTAATAGTTTAAGATCTTTGAGTCTGGTGTCATTAGGCATATGGGGTCCAATTCCTGTAAAAATTCATAGGCTGCAGTTTCTTGAATACTTAGATTTGAGTTGGAACTTTTTCTATGGTTCAATTCCTCAGACACTTCCAAGAATTGTGAACCTAGAGATCCTTAAACTTGATGGCAACTTCTTGAATGATACTTTTCCTAATTGGTTAGATTCATTTTCAAATCTTACAAGTTTGAGTTTGAAGAACAATCAAATTTATGGTCCGATACCAGCTTCAATGGGAAGAGCTACTTCTTTGATGGATATCAATTTGTCCAACAATCAAGTTTCTGGTAAATTGCCCGATCTTAGTAGCTTGTCTAGCTTAAATTGGCTGGATTTGAGCAACAATAAGTTAGATTCCGAACTTCCAATTATGCCGAAAGGAATAAATGTTGTTTTGCTGAGCAAGAACTCCTTTTCTGGTGGAATTCCTAAGCAATATGGCGAGCTAAATAATCTCCAGCAACTTGACCTTTCTTTCAATGCTCTTCAGGGTACTATTCCTTCCGAGCTTTTTACCTTGCCTAATATCACATCATTAAACTTGGCATCGAATATGTTGATCGGTTCGCTTCCATCAAGTTTATCTTGTGGCAGCAGTCTTGGATTAGTTGACTTCTCTAACAATAGATTGAAAGGCGTTCTTCCATCATGTTTAAGCTCGGATTTGAAAACCCGAGTGGTTAAGTTTGGTGGGAATTGCTTGTCGATAGATTTGGAACACCAGCATCCCGAAGCATATTGTGTAGAAAACTCATCCAGGAAAAAGAACTCTAAAGGGAAGAACGTGGGGATATTAGCAGGTGTAATTTGCGGGATCATGGTCATATTGGCGATTCTGGCTTTTGGATTTCTTGTATTATGTCGACAGTATTGCCCTCACGGATCATCAGAGAAGCAGTTGCTGCACAAGTCCGTGCAAGATAATTCAGTTAAAAGTCGCGGTTCTGAGCTTATAACAAATGCAAGTATGTTGTTTCCTTCGCGATTTCAGTTAATGCGTAGCTATTTTTGCAATTTATCTTCCCAAGCAGCTTATAAAGGATTAGTCTCAACTCCACAGGATTTATTTCTGATGCGGCGAAGTTAGGCACACAAGATAGGCCAGCTCACCGACTATTTTCTATCGACGAGCTAAAGGAAGCTACAAACAACTTCGACGTTCTAGCCTTGATGGGCGAAGGTTCAAACGGAAAGGTTGATCGATCTTTTCATATTGATGTATTTTTCTCTTGGCAAAAACTTGTGTGAGACGGTCTCACAGGTCGTATTTTGTGATACAGATCTCTTGTTTGAGTCATCCATGAAAAAATATTACTTTTTATGCTAAGAGTATTACTTTTTATTGTGAATATCAGTAGGGTTAACCTGTCTCACAGATAAAGATAAAGATTCGTGAGACCGTCTCACAAGAGACCTACTCATTTCTTTTTAAGGGCGATTTATTGTTTTCTTGGATGGAAATCAAGATTCAAAATACTGCACTAAATTTCTAGTAAAGCCATCATTTTTTTTTTACCTTTGGCCTTGTGTGTACTTTTCTTGAATAAGTAGCAGTTGTGCCTATGATTCAAAACTAGGCGACTTCTGTCAATATTGGCCTTATTAATGTTGGGTTCTTTTTTGTCTTGTTCTCAGATATACAAAGGAAGACTGGAAAACAGGGATCAGGTAGCCGTGCGGTGTTTGAAAGTGTCAAAAAGGTATACTATCCGAAACCTCAAACTTAGACTGGATTTGCTGGCTAAACTTCGGCATCCACATTTGGTCTGCCTCCTGGGACACTGCATCAAGATTGAAGGAAAAGATGAAGCCGGTGTCAATGAAGTCTATCTTATTTACGAATATATACCTCATGGAAATTTTCAAGCTCGTCTTTCTGGTGAGGGTGGCAAATAATTTGTCATCGGTTGAAATATGACATTATTGGCTTCGACATCAAAATTGAAAGTTTTCTTGAATCAATATTTCTTAAGCTAGAGCAATTTTTGGGAAATAGATTGCATGATAACTACATTAACCATGGTATATTGCTTGATAAATTACTTAAAGTTTACTGCATCGACTCTGCAGAAACTAGTTCTCAAAAGGCGATCAGATGGCCGGATAGGTTGGCAATTCTAATCGGCATTGCAAAGGCTGTGCATTTTCTGCACAATGGAATAATTCCTGGTTTTTTCAGCAACCAACTGAAATCAAAAAACATATTGCTATTTGAGAATGGAATAGGGAAGCTCCGTGACTATGGGTTATCTGTTGTAGCTGATCAAAAACTTGACAAGGACAAGGTATGGAATATAACGCAAACCGTATAGTTTTTCAGAGATCAAAGAAAGTACCGTTACACTACTGATATATCATCTTGTTATTTTCTTTTTATAGGAAGAAAGTGGAGGCCTTAAATCATGGTATGAGATACTTTGGATCATAAAAATGTTATTATAACAGAGACTATACATTTTGCTTTAACAAAATCTTTAAACATATATAATAAGCAGTGTTGTTTACCATTTCTTTTGAGTTAACTAGAATCACTGGCTATTTTATAGTTATCAAATATGGCTTCTAAATATGCAGGCAAATAAAGAACCTCGAGGACGATATTTATAGTTTCGGGTTGATATTACTGGAGTCACTTATTGCACCATCAGTTCGTGCAAGAAAAGAGTCATTCGTGCTCAACGAAATGGTAAATAATACGATTGAATAACGAGTCCATGTCAACTATCTAGAGTAGAATTCCACATTGATGAATACTCAATCTGAGTTGGAGCCTGTATTCTTTGATTTACATTTCTAGCTTAACAAGTGTTTTCATACTCTTTCTTAAGAGAACAACAAAAAAATTCAGTCTTTTTAGAGATTTGACCTTTCATCTCCCTTCCCTCTATTTTTCATATTGTTTGTACTTGTAGCATAAGGATGGCGATAATCACCATCCGACATCAAATCAAAGTTCTGGTGCTTTCTTTTGTCATTGTTCAATTATTATTGGTTCCATTTCTCCTTTCTGAAGCTCATTTTCCTTGTTTAACCCTTCTATTTCCCCTGCAATCCGAGGTTATCAAGTGAGAACTTCGAATTTTCGAGCTCCATCAAGCTTTAATACATTTTTTTTACAAGTTTTCTGCGATATACAGGTATCTTTAGGGAATCCCGATTGCATAGGTGGAATAGTTGATCCAATTGTACTTGCATCTTGCTGTCAAGAATCTCTCTCAATCGTGATATCCTTAACTATCAACTCCATTTCTCCCGAGTCGTCTACTCGCCCGTCTTTTGAGGATGTCCTCTGGAACTTGCAATATGCAGCTCAAGTTCAAGCAACATCAGATGGTGAACAAAGAATTGGAAAATCACTGCAATCTTGATCTTGTGCCATATAGGCATAGTGGCAAATATGAGGAGTATCATAAATCTGTAGTCATTTGATACTTTGTCAACCTGTAAATGTGAGCAACTTGGATGTGCATATATTGTGGTGGAAGTAGTGAATACCTCTTATTGTATCAATTTTCTAAAGAATATTAGGAGATCAAATGTTACATTTTACGAAGAATACAACTTTTCGAGGAGGCCATGATCAAGGCGGTGTAAGTCCCTCTTACTTGAAAGGTTTTATATCTACTTTGTGAGGAAATTTTCCTCAAAACTGGCTTAAGGGAACGATCATTGGGGCCGTTGGATCTGGGGTGTAAACGAAATGAATTGAGCCGCATATAATTACAAATTTAAGGCTCGAATTAGTTGAGTTCGTGTTCGATTCGAAGCTCGAAATTTTAAAATTTTTTGCTCGAGGTTGAATTAAAGTTCGAGTTTGATATTAGTGCTCGAAAATAAATACTCGAAAACTCGAAATTCTAAAATTTTTGGTTCGAGGTTGAATTAAAGTTCGAGTTTGATATTAGTGTCCGAAAATAAATACTCGAAAAGTTCAAAATTAATTTATTTATTTAATATTAAAACATTAAGGCTCGGAGAATAGAAATGTGATTTTCCTCGCGGGTTCGGGTCCCCGCGAGAAAAACCCAAAACGGGGCGGTTTCAGGGGAGAGCTATCGGTTTCGGAGATTTTTAAAATCCCCGCAATGAATAATAATAATAATAATAATAATATACAAAATAAAAAGAAATATCTAACCTAATCCCTCAATTCTCATTCTCCCATTCGTGCCTCCAATAGTTCAGTTTATTGGAACTATGGATTTTTTTTTAGAATATTGAACTATGAATTATTAATGTTATGTAAGTTTTATGTATGTCGTTGAATTTTTGAATCAATATTTTTTTAAGTCAAATTAAAAAGTTTTTGTGTCAATTCAATAAATACTTAGAGTTTCATATAAAAAAAAATTCAAACGGGGACGGGGATGGGGGCGGGGATCCCCATCCCCACGGGTTCGGGGATGGGGATTCTCCGATTTGGTAGAATCGGGGATGGGGGCGGGGATATAAATCGGGGGCGGGGATGGGAATGACAACCCCGCCCCGGCCCCCGCCTCGGCTCAGGCCAATTGTCATCTCTATTGGAGAATATCGAATAAAATAATTTGAGTTAGAATTCGATAATCTCGAAACACAAATCAAATATTTTTCGAGTTGATTCATAAAGCACGTGAATAAGCTCAGTTTCTTTATACCTCTATTTGATGTCATGATCGACTTAACGAACTTTGTCTCGAGGGAAGGTTCAATTGTGAGTCTTGTATAGAGTGCTCCCATTTGACTTCATATGGAACAATTTCATCATATTATGACTAGAAATACAATGCTATTTCCAAATTCAGTAGTGGAAAATTTCTAAAATTGGAAGTTTTTGGAAAAAAAACAAATTTATTGATTTTATATATATAAAAAAGTTGAATTAACTCGTAATTACTACTATAAGTTTGGATATCACATTATTTGAAGTTTTTATTATATTAAATGATTTTTAGATTTAGCTATCGCATTAGAATGATCCAAGGTCATTGATGGTGTGATTGGTGTTGTTATACAATATATATACTTGGTTATATTAAGCGTAAATATTAATATTATATCCTTCAAAATTTTAAAAATAGTATAATATGATAAATATAATAAAATAATAGAAATATTTACGAGAATGACGAATAATTGAATTCAAGGTAATGATTATGCTCTCAGATATGGAAATAGAGTTAACACCATCTGAAAAATTAATAAATAATAACAATTTTTGTAAGGTTCAAAATACGATAACGTAATCCAATTGTATGCAAATTTAGGGAAAATAAAAAATGAATAATTAAATGATTTTAATTACATGGATTAAATATGGTGTGCATGTTTGTATGTTTAAAATATAGTTTATATTAAAATGCATAAAAACTATGTTTTAAAGGTTTTTCAAGACGCGATCGAGGAACGGAGACCGAAGATCATATGAGAGAAAATATTTTATTAAATAATTATTTTTAATTGTTTAATGAGTGGTGTAATTTAATTGAATTTTCGAAAATAAGGTATTTTAAGGTGTTTCTACACGTCGACACGTATTTTAAACCGAAAATCAATTTCCATTGAAAATAGGGTCTTTTTGAGAACTTGACTAATATTTTTGCAAACTTTCCTAAACAAAATATTTTAAATATTATCTAATGGGCCTAATGAGCCTATTATACTATGTTAATGGGCCTAAGCATGCACCATGTGTTTTAATTAAAATATAAGCCCTAAAAACCCTGCCCACACACACACACATCAAATACATGCCCCTCACCCTAGAATTGTTAGGACTCTTCATCATCACACACCACACAAAATTTTGAGAGGAAGAGACACGAAATTTGAAGGAAAAATCAGCAAGGTTGCACCCCGCGTCTCTCTGCCAACATCCCTCGCATCGCAAATTGATTTTCGTGCGTAATATACGCAAAAGCACGCTTTAATATTCCTTCAAACATCTTTCGCACCATATTATGTGTATAATTATCCTTGCATGAAAAATATGATGCACTTTTTGTTTTTTGTTTTTATAGCTATACATGCATAAAACTAGAGTTTTCATTTTTTAAAACTCTTGCTAATGATGCATAAAGGGGCTGCCATGGTAGGGTTGTTTGAAGGGACGTTTTTCCAACATGTTAAGGGTCCATAGATGCTTAGATATGGGCTGCACCCGCAGCTACGAAGGCCTGAACGAAAATTGGGTTATATGTGCGTTAGGGTTCGACTAGGAGTCCTTGGAAAGCACAACACTTAGCTGCTGTTAGGACGTGTCCAGGAGACCTAAAGGGGCCGTAGGACGGTCCTAGGGTGGCTGCACGATGGCTGGTGCGAAGGCAAGGGGCTGGGACGCAAGCATGAAGTCGCGCATGCCTTCTTTGTCACAGCTTGAGGGCTGCGGCTTCTAGGCTGGTTAGGTCATGGTCCCAAGGGGTTTGGTTAGGGTCTGGATGGGTTGGCTAAGGGCTTGAGTCGAAGGTTGCATGACAATGATTATGCTATAAGATATGTAAGGTTGCATGGCAATGATTATGCTATAGAAATATTTACGAGAATGATGAATAATTGAATTCAAGGTTATGTTATAAGATATGGAAATAGAGTTAACATCATATTTAATCAATGTAATTAAAACAATTTAATTAATCATTTTCTATTTTTCATAGATTCACGTGCAGTTGGATTACGTTGTTGCATTTTGGACCTTACACCTTATATAAAATTAATAACATATTATACCTAATATTTTTAAAAATCAAACATAAAACCCTGTTAGAGAGGAAAATTTGCATGTGTTTTTATAATACATGGGAGAATTTTGTTTGATTTTTTAAAAATGATGGTTGTATTAGTATATTAATATTTTTAGATGGTTTTTTTTTATACTTTTTAGCAAAAGGTTTGTGCAATTACACTATGAAAATGTGATTTTTTTTACCCTTATCAGAGGGGGGGAATTTGCATGAGTTTTTATAATATATGGGAGAATTTTGTTTCCATTTTTTTTAAAAAAAATGAAGGTTGTATTAGTCTATTAATATTTTTTAGGGATTTTTTTCTTTTAAACTTTGAGAAGAAGGTTTGTGCAATTAGCCACATGGAAATGTAATTTTTTTTTAAATAATTAAAATTTGAATATGGTAATGAACAATATGATATATGATTGATTTTTATTTGAGAGAATCATAAAATATAACAAAACAGACCAATTACAATTATATATATTTATATTTATATAAAGATCAAAATATACATTTCACAATATATAACTTGAAAATATCATAAATAATTTGATTTTTGGATTAGTTTGGCTCCAACATGGCTCTAAAAACAAGTAAACCTATTTAATTCTCTCGACTATCTCAATAATTGGATCATCTAAATCTAACTTTAAACAAACAAAAAGTAATAATAAAGCATATCTAAGAACATAAATAATTCAATCATGTATATATTATATCATATATTATAAATAGTATAGATGCGTGGTAATTGATTATTGTTGTACAATATATAAAAACCACATAGATAAAATTTAATTTTTAATTTCTTATGTGTATATGTCTTATTAATATTTCTAATGTCGATTGAAACAAAGAAAAAATCAAAATTGCAATAATAGAGAAACATCTACTTGATTATATTGCTATCAGCAAAAACATAAATAAAAAATTTAGGTTCATGAAAATAATTTTTTTTATAAATTAATATAATTTAATTACGCCAAAACAATAAATGATCAAAATACCCAACATTTTTTATTAGATAAATTGAATTTTCTATCTTTATTATCGAGTTAAGAGTAAATATACTAAATCACAAGCATTGTTAAATTTTATCAAGAAAATAAATTGGTGTAGGTATGGATTTCTCCAATCTCTTCATTAGATCTACAACATAAAGATAACAAGACTCATAAAATTATGTTAGCAAATTTGAAGTCGATGCAAGAGATAAATCTTCGTCCTTAAGACGAATTTGCTCCACATGCTTACGGGATATGACAATCGTCTCTCAAGATACGACTTCCAACTTATGATGGTAACACTACAAATCACAAGTTTCATACTTTAATAGGTGACCTCTTCTTAAGAGTATCATATCATACTCCGCCTTTTTACAAACAAAATAACCATTAAAAGTACAACCTCATCCTCACTATATTTGCAGGCAACAACACTCTTCGTCCTATGAATGAGAAGAGAATAACTCTCAAGTGCTAGAACAAGTTTTCATAATTTAGTTGTCTAATCAAAAATATTGGGTTGCCACTATAAAACTTGATTTTGTAGATTTTAAGCTCATTCGATAAGCTATAAATTTTATCTTCATTCAAAGCTTTTACAATGGATCCGTTAAGTCATCATATGATTTCACTTAATCAAAAATGACAACACAACTAAAGATCGATTTTAGCATGATATTATTCCTTTGTTGTATACGTCCAAACCTAACATCATTCATTCAATTTCATGTCATATTTTAACATGATATTCTACTTTAAATAAGACACCCCCACACTTCGAAATATTTATAAGACTTTGTGATATTTTGAAGTCACACAAACTTTGAAATGTTTAGCACACTGTTAATCTGAATCCTAAGTTTTAAAACTTATAAATCTAAATTCAAGAATTTATTTCTTGCAAACTTAGAATTAAGCGCAATTGCTTGAAGAATTCGAAACAACTCTATATAATTCTAGAGTTTGAATTTTAAACGCACAACTTAGAAAATCCAAACTCAAAGTTTATATATTGTAAACTTTGATTTTAAGCAGGAAATGTTAAAAAATTACTATGTAAAATTAAATTAGAAAGAAACAAGAAAGAAAAATTGATGTAATTTTTTTCAGTTGTCAAAGGCTTCCCTCACAATATTTCGTTTCTGGGTTGCTGCAAGTACAAAAAAACAGCTTTTTTTGATCTCATTTTTTAGTAGGTGTATCTTGATGGATATTTTTGTGAGCATGATTTTTGTGATCTCATTCTTCACTGGTGTAGCTTGATGGATATTTTTGTGAGTCTCGGCAAAAAATATGCAAAAATTTCTCCCGAATACATGATTCTTCAATACATAAATCCACCGCATAAAATGTTTGCGTCTTTGAATGATGATGTCCTTGATATGATTCATCTTCATATGTGTGTGAAGCTTACAACGATTGAATTGAGGGCAGAGAAAAGCAATGAACATCTCAACAACTTGAATGATGGGAGGTAAAATACATTTATTTATTACTAGATACATTTTCATATTGGTGTTTTGATAATGTTTTAGTAACGGTTTTAATACAATAAAAAATGAAAAGAAAATTTTTAGATTGTTTTGTATAAATTATCAATTTATTAATTTTAATTATTTTTATATTTCGTACCTTTTATATTAACTTTTGTAGTTGTTGTTCCTGTTTATATTATTAATTTTATATTAAACTGGTAAGGGTTGATGAAGAAGACATACAGTCAAGGAATGATAGCGAGGTTGAACAGGCCCCATGTTCCAATGCCATAGATGCTTGGATTAATTGTATATGTGGTATAGGGCAAACATTCAAGGATGTCGTTGATTTAAGAAATGTGTGAAAAACTATGTTGTTGCTACCAGATATTCATTTGTGTATCTTAAAAATGACAGTGAAAAGGTTATTACTATTTATAGTGAAAAGAGTTGTGGTTGGAGAATTTATGCTTCGAAACATAAAGCAAACAATATTTTTGGCATCTGAAAATGTAATATGCAACATATATGTAGTGAAAGTAATCTACGTAGTAGAGAGTGTCCTACAACCGATGCATATTGGATTGCAAATGTTTTGGAAAGAAATTGAGATGAGAGCCCTCTTATCATGCTTGTACCATGCAGAAGGACTTGCAAATAGATTATGGAGTAAAGTTAGACTACCACAAAGTGTGGAAAGGCAAGGAATTGGCGATGTATGATATTCGGATGCAACGATAGATTAAGATGGTTCTATCATGCTGTAAAAGAGAATAATCCTGGTAGTGTTGTTGAGTGTGAGATTGATCACTTGACTAATTAATTTCGATGGTTGTTCATGTGCTGTTGGTTTTGCTAGTGTTTGTAGGTCATTGATTTTTTTGGATGATACACATATAAAGAATAAGTATAAATGTAGTATCTTAGTTGATGTGTCAAAGATGTAAACAATTATCTTTTCACAATTTCTTGTGCTATAGTAGATGCTGAGAATGAGGTGAACTGGGATTGGTTTTGTTATCATCTGAAAAGTGTGCTATTTTCGTATCAAAGCATTCCATTCGATGAGTTCTTTATGTCTTGGATAGACATCTCGGGATCATCAAGGCAAATAAGAAACTATTTGTGGCTATGGTGGACCACATATGCATGCAAATAATGAACATGATGCACCGGAGGCCTGAATCAATTTTATCCATGATTAAGGAATTAAGTCCAACAAAAGAAAAGACCGTTGCAAGTGTATATATTGAATCCCGAACATTTTGAGTTCTACTTTTAAGGTGCATGACCGAGCTTCCGACGCCAGGCGCAACCAGAATTTTCAGGGTGGACTTAACTCATCAAGATCTATAACTTTTTTTGTAAAACCACAGCCGATTTTGCCAGAATTTGGAATTTCAAAATATTAGGCATACCACTTTGTTGCCAGAAAAATAACACTACTCAACTTCTAGAAAAAATGGTTTCCATGCAAGGATTCTTCTATGCAAATTCCTCTCATTAATTGGCTTCTAACGAACCTCGTTTTCATAAAGTTTTTCTTATCCACTTTCCATAAACTATAAATAAATACAATCATGCAGTGTTTGGCAAGCTCTGCTATCTTTTTTGGCAAAAGTTTTTTAAAAAAATTTATAAATTATTTGACAGCTTAAGTTTTTTTTTTCTTTTTTTTTTTTTTAAAAAAGTTGGATATCTCCAACTTAATTTTTAAGATCTCATTTGAATATCTTTTAAATACCAAATTATCCTTATATATTTTACCATATATCAAACATATATTCATATAAGAAAATATATAAACTGATCACAAAAATTATTATGAGATGTTTCACTGATAATTTTTATGAGACAAATATTGATCAATTCGATCCAACTCGTGAGAAATTATTAGTTTTTATGTCAAAAAAAGTATTTTTATGGTAGATATGAGTCGGATCGACCTGTCTCATTGATATAAATTCGTTAGACAGTCTTACAATAGACTTATTCGATTGTTTATTACCCAATAATTATTATTAATACATAAATAATAATAATTATTTCATAGTGTTATGTCATTTCTTTTTGGTAATTATTATAATATCACACATCAGCAAAATTAAAGTAAAATAATCCCCACATCATAACCTTATACTTTAAAGATCCGTGTCATGATATGTTTTTAAATTATATCCGCCTTCATAAATAATACTAGCTAGTTACTCTGCATATGCGATGCGTGTGTGTACAGTCTTTTTTATTATTATCGATGGACTAAAATGAAATTTGATAAATTATAGAGGGACTAAATTGATATTTGAATGGTTGAAATAAAAAAATAAAAATAAAAGTGTGTGTTGAAATTTTAAAAAAAAAAAACAAAAGTGTAATATTAATATCATATAAGGGTAAAATTGGTAGAAAAATTTGGTGTCCTTTCTATGTGGTTACTATCATGTTCTTAATTTTAATAAAATAGAATAGATATATAATTTTTAATATTGAAAAAAAATGTTGTGATAAATTCAGTAAAATACAAATCTTAAGATTTGGTCAAATTTTGTCTAATATTAAACGGTGATATCACTATCAATACAAAAACTATTATAAAATATCATAATTTTAAATAACTAGTTAAAGAATCAAGAACATACTTGTTCAATCTAATATTAAACGGTGAATCAACTTTATCCACTTTTAAGGTGCATGACCGAGCTTCCGACACCATGCGCAACCGGAATTTTTATAAGGATGGACTTAATTCATCAAGATCTACAATTTTTGTATACAAATTTTTTGTAAAACCACATCCCATTGTGCCAGAATTCGGAATTTCAAAACAGTGGGCATGCCACTTTGTTGCCAGATCAAAAAATACCACTACTCGACTTCTAGTACAATTGGTTTCCATGCATGGACTCTATATATCACAAGGAACAACTTTTCTGTTATAAACCAAACCCTAAAACAAGAACTAAACAAGAGTTTTAAATGCATGAACAACCTAAAAATTGGGGGTAAACAAATAACAACTACAAAATAAAAACGAATTTATGAGCTTACAAAGACTATTCAAGCATTTCAAATAAATACTCTAATGTGACAACATCAAATTTATAAAGCAACTTCTTATCAAAATAAAGAACAAAAGCCAATAAACTGGGGATAAAATAATTAAACTCACAAATTTTAACAAATAATTACAAACTTAAGAATAACGATTCAAATATTTCGTAAAAATATCAAATAAAACAGAACAAATGATGTAAACAAGAAAAGTAGCAATACATTTGACAACAAAACCTTAAAAATTGCGATAAAACAAACACAATCGGATTTAAAAAATGAGTGCAAAATATAATCACCAACACGCTAAACTTCTTAGTTTAATACGAAAAAACATATTTTGGTTAATTTCTAAAATAGAATACAAATTTTAAGCAAAAAAATTCGAAACTTTTTTGAATTTTTTTCCTTCGACACTTTCGGCGATTTCGAGCCCTTACCAACGTTTAGCTGTTACGCCTAGGGCCGAAGAGGGTGGGGGGTGATCACCGGTGACATGAGATTGCACGGACAAGGAGCGGCTCTTAGCAGGCTTCTAGACGAAGGGAACATGAAAGAACCGATCACACACCGAAATGAGAGGGATTTCAAAAATTGTTCAGATATGAGACTGTGTAATTGAGGAGTGCTTAAAAGATTTGATAGGTACTACTCATATAAAAAAGGTGTATATTTTTTCGGGCGCTCATCACATAAGAACTCCAAGTTAAGTGTGCCTGTCCTGGGGCACCTCTGGAAGTTTTATAGGGTGCACTTTAGTGAGGATATAAGCACGCTGGAAAGACTCGTCTTGGTACAATGATGACAGTCGTCGAATCTGGGGCGTTATACTAACTCTTCGTTCACTCTGGAAGATTTTCGTCCCTTCGTCATCGTTGAAGATGGTCTGTTTTATCAAGCTTGTTGTTAGAGATCACTGTCATCTATTGTGCGAGAGGTAACTGTTTCAGCGAGAGAAAATAACTCCTTCTTGATATTCTGCCTTCAATTGATTATTGAAATATTTAAATAAAGAGTATTGTTGGGTTTGAAAAGAAATTGAGGGCATTTTTGTATTTTGGGCTGAAATTCAGAGTTTAAACATAGTACAGAGATTTATGTTTGGCCTGACAACAAACTTATGTTTGCGATTAGGGATTTATTGATCATTTCTCCCTAAAAGATATCCCTTATTCAATATTTTTTCCCCTCCCAAAATTTGAAAAGAGTCATTTTGCCTCAGGAATTTTCCTCCTAAATAAAATTTTAAACTCCTTTCGTACTCAGTTATCTTGCTTCGGAAACCATCGCAAAACCATTACGCTTGAAAAATCACGGATAAATCACAAATATCGTTAAAATATTAATTTGACAGTCAATTAATTCACAATTTAATATCTAGCCTCTATTCATTTTTATGAAGTATAAGTGGATTTTTCCTAAAAATTTTGGCGTTACAACTAAAATTTCATCTTTCATTTCACAAGTTACACTTATCATATCTTGCACAATCATCATTGAATATGATGAAATATTCTTTTATTTCATTTAAAGAGCCATATATATTTCCAACAAATAAATTGAGATCATTTATGCTTCAACTCATATCACATTTGATGGTGTAAATTTTATACATGTGATTGATAATCTTTTTCAATCCATAGCCCAAATTTAAGACCTCGAGTCTCAATCCATTTAACAGTTTCTTTAGCTTCAAGAATTTTCTCATATCAATACACATAGTATTGAATTCTTGAACTAGGAAACTACTTGAACACAAAAGTTGTTCATCTTGTTGCATAGATGAGGTACGTACCAGCCGTCACCCCAAAATATTGACTGAATTAATACTTTCGGACTGTCGGAGTACCTCGGTTCATCATAATACAATATTTAATTGTGGTAGAAATCAATTGAGAATTGAGAAAACCTATCAACATAAGAATTGTAGATGTCATCAAAATGCACACCTTGGAAAAATCCCGGCCGCGTGTGATGGACGGACAGCCGGCCACACGGCAGAACACCAGGAGCGTAAGCTACACGCGACGTCGGAACAACGAGATTCCAGATGTCTTCATTTATTGCACTGATTTCTGATCATTCATTTGTCCAACTTTCATGTTTTTTGGAAATGTATACTTATTATAAATAATTTTCTAAGTTTTGTACCGATATTACCTTAACCAAGATATATACAAAATTAACCATAAAATGATCACACCTCTAATTATGGCTATAATATATTAAATATCAATCATATTACATTTTTAGGAATTCATTTAATTTCTAGACCATCATTTAATTTATAGACCATCAATTGAGCTCTGACTGTAAGTTATAAGATGAGATTTTTCTACCGTGAGTTTTTCTACCATGTGGTTTATTACCGATTTTTTCAATTATGGTCTTCTCGGTATTCAACCTGGATTTACAGTAAAATTTTATAAACTACCGATTTATTTATATATATTACATCATATTATGCATTTCTTATTTTATTGGTCATATTATACTTCACATTGAATTTCAGGATTTATTGATTCTTGACTGGTTATTGATTGAATATTACTAATTGAATTATTGAAGCCATGGATAATGTTTTATGCACCGGATTGCTAATTCACTGGACAACGTGGCTTCGTCCCGGAAAGTGAGTCTAATAAACATAATTAAACCATGGTGTATGGTTCATCTGAACAACGTGACTTTAGTTCGGAAATATGAGTTTACCTTGGATCGTGTAAATAATCGATTGTACGGATCATACTTGAGTGCGATGGGAAAAGTGCTACATTGAATATTGGTGGGAGCCACCCTTTTAGCCCATGATATTCACTTGAGAGTCATGAATAGTCATTTTATTTCACTTGACAAGTGAAGATACGTTATTATTGATACATGTCATCTCATCTTGAAATACTGCACTTATATAACATCGTTTGACTTGTTAAATATATATAAGCCCTTATTATTTTCTGACTATGTCCCTAAAGACTTAATCTCTGTTTTCTTTCTATTTATTGTAAATTCGAGACATGATTACAAGACTCCAAATATGATGAAAATTGAGAATGAAAATGTTGACTTAGTAAGACCATGACTTTTATGCTGAATTCGTATTTTGTTATCTTTTGTAATGTCAAGGATTGTATACGCTTCCACTACTGTAAGTTAAAAGTGATACTCGGTGCCCACAATATCAATATGTAAAGACATGTTTTTTCAACAATGATACATCCCTTCATCCAAAATTTAGATGAAAACCATCAAGGGACACCATTTGGATGCAATGTATCATGAAAAACTCACATCTGTTGTCAATCAGCTCCATCAAATGCCTAGACGCTTCTTACATGGACCTAGAAAAATTCCAAGGCACAATGGGGACGCTTCGACGCCTTCCCTGTGGCTTAGATTGTTCCAGGCCGCATATGGGGTACTGAGGCGCCCTTTCAGGCTTCTCAACTCCTCCCCTGACACATAAAACAATTGAATGTGTGTTTCTTCATATTCTTTTGAAGCATTAAAAACATTCAACAATTGGTTTAGTAAATTTTAACTAACTTTATTTAACTTTAGATAATATGTTGGGTTGACCGATCGAAACATGATACTTGAGCTGTTATACATTTTAAAAAATTTGAATTGTACAACTTTTGATAAAACGACTAGCGGACAATGATATATAATAAAACAAATTATTCAAATTCATTTATTCCATGTAGAAAATACACTTTTTTTTTTAAAAAAATGATTTTTTGAGAAAATTGTTCCTGTTTATACGGATATATATAGGAACTTTTGATAAATCAAGTATCTCACACCACCTCACCTTCTCCCTCGGACTCCACAGCGTAATTTAGTGGCATGCAGACAATCCAGCTAACGTAAGCACCCAATTTACCCACCTATAAAAGCCTCACACTCTTCGTTTGCAATTGCACCTAACTGTTCTAGTATTTGTCTTCCTCATCCCATCAATAAATTTTTACTGTTTGACCCCAAAACTTGCATATATAGATATATATTCACAGTGTGTGTGTGTGTGTGTGTGTGTGTGTGTATCGTACACAAACTCTATAACGATATCGCATTCAAGAAGAGAGGCAGCGGAGATGGTGTCGACCCGGCGAAGTGGATCTCTGCCGTCGAATAACAAGAGATCATCTTCAGGGTCCGACGATAACAACAAGCCTTCTTCTCCGAAACGTCAGAAGGTACTTTTCTGTTACTTTCTCTTTCTGATTTTTTATGTTTGAGCTGGGCAAGATTAGCTGTTATTTTGTTATTGCTCGATTATTCCGTGTGGAATTGATTTTGAATGATTTTTGGCCTTTTGGAGTAGGGTGAGAGCAGCAGTAAAAAAAATAATAGTACGAATGATGATAATTGGAAGGTAGCAGAGTTGGAGCCGGCCGGGAATCCTAGGGAAATAAGCTCCACTGATCCGGCCGAACGCCAGGCGGCCACCGTTCCAGCTATGTCCGTCTCGGTTTCCACTCATGTGGTTGCTGAAGGCTAGTATATGTGAATTATTTGTTTAAGTTTTGGGGAAACTTACTTTCAGATTTTGTTGCATGTATGTAGAATGTTGAAATTTGGGGAATTTTCTGTGATTTTTCGAAATTCAGGAGCTGTGGCAGCTGTAGCGGATAAGCCGAGGAGCTCGTTCACTTCGTGGAAGCAACATCTAGGTTTCGAAACAACCACGCCTTGGTGCCGCCTTCTCACCCAATCCTCTCTGGTGACTTTTTTCCCTTTAAACTGTATTCTTTTTAAATTGCTTGGTATGAACTGGAGTTCTTGGACTGCATTTTTTGAATTTGGTAAAGTGGTTAGACCTCTCACGTAATCCCTCAGATGATTTCTGTCTTTTCTTTTTTCAGTCTTTATTATTTTTAATCTCTTATGAGTGGAGTTCTTGGTGTACGTTAATTGAAGTTTGTCCCTTGGACAAAGCTGAAGATACTATTTTTATCATCTGATAATTATGAAATATTTAGGGATTTCAAATTAAAGGGAATGATTGAATAATAGCAATGTGTCTGTTTGCAGAACCCAACCGTTTCCATGTACACAACCAATTTCTTAGTTGGCTCAAGCAAACAGGCGAATCTGTTGATCCGTGATCAAACCATCAGTGCAATCTTGTGTTCAATAAGACTCACCCAGGTAATGCTTCTAAACAAAACTCAAAAAATGGAATGATTTTTCGTCTTTAAATTATTTTCTTTTGTATCTGTTTCTCTAAATGAAGATGATACCTGCATTGCTAAAATATATGGCCCTACTTGCGGTTCTTCACTTGCAATGTGTGTGTGAAATATTCTGAGGCATTTGGTATCTTCAATTTTCTTTTTTTGCTTATTTTTTTTTGTGGAAAATGATCAGCGTGATGATAAACCTGTTGCGGTACTTGAGAGTCGGGGAAGCAAAGCATGTGTGCTAGTGAATGGTAAAACAATCAAGAAAAATTCTAGTTGTGATCTCAATTCAGGGGATGAAGTGGTTTTCGGCTTTCTTGGAACCCATGCATATGTATCCTCGATGTATTTTTTAACAATTATTATTTATTTTCTTTTCTAATTCACATTATTTCACGTGGAGTCCTCAATGTGTATCCATATAGATTTTCCAGCGGCTACCTTATGAACACATAATCAAGAGGCCCTCACCAGATGTTCAGGCTAATGTAGGAAAGCTGATTCATGTTGAAAGACGAGCAGGAGATGCATCTGCTGTGGCTGGTGCTTCAATTTTGGCATCCCTTTCTAACCCGCGGCAAGATTTATCACGGCTTAAGCCTGCATCTCAGGCCAGTGGTAAAAATTACAGAGTGAGTGAACCACCTTCCTCCCCCACTGTTAATGAGGATGAGCTTGATGGCCAAGAAGTTAACTCAGCTACAAACTTAGGGAGTGAAGCAGCTGTTGATGTTGTCGCTGCCAACAAGTTTGATGACAGTATAGAACCTGGCTTAGAGGCAAGAAGCAATAGCGGCCAAGCTGAACATTTTCTTTCACTATGAAATTTCATGTTATTAGATTTATCATGACTTAGGATTAGACAAAACTTTTGTGTGACAGGATGAAAGAGACTGGGTTAGGGATCCGATTCTGGCATCAGTATCTGGCATGTGCACACGAACTTCAGCATTTAGAGAAAGCATAATTGCATCGATTCTACGTGGGAGACAGCTAGAAGTTACATTTGATAATTTCCCATACTATTTGTGGTAGTGCTATGCAACTTTAATTCGAAATTTTTGAGGATTTGAAACTGGAGTCTATATTCACCCCATCATCTTCTATTGATTATCTGGCATAGACTTTATAGTAAGCATAAAAAAAACATTTTATCTAAGAATTATTAATACTCACATATTTAATCAACTTGCAGTGAGAATACAAAAAATGTTCTAGTTGCGGCTTCGTATATACACCTGAAGCACAAGGATCAAGTTAAATTTACATCCGAGCTTCCTACTCTGAATCCGAGAATTTTGCTTTCTGGTCCTGCAGGTCTCCAATTAGTTTCACATTAGTATTTGTTAACCAGTAGGCCAATCTTCTTTATGTTGTTTCAAAAGATTTAATTTAAAGCATGCAATATATTTTTACTTGTATTTTCAGGGTCTAATATCTACCAAGAAATGTTGTCAAAGGCGTTAGCTCATTTTTTTGGGGCTAAATTGCTGATCTTTGACAGCCATTTATTTTTGGGAGTAAGTTATTGACCATTTCAATTTCATTGATTAGACGTGTTCCCTGTTTTGATTTATTGTGTTTTCTATGTTTTGGTAAATAAAATTGGCATCTGGTACTTGTTTATGCTTATACTTTAAACCCAAAAATGAAAATAGAAAAAAAAAGAAGAAAAACCTATACTTGTAATGGTGTTCTAATAACTGCATCTTTTAGTTTTTTTCTTGCATAGTAATTGATTAAGAAAGTGTCTCTCCAGGTTATCTTTCTCCCTTATTTAATTTTTCAAACAAAAAATGAAACCCACAAATTTTATAGAACAGTTTTTCTAGGAATGCATGTGAAAATAGCTATTTGAAGTAGGATGAACGTCATTTTTTAGGTTATGAAGCTGTTTATTGGTCTTTTGATTCTTATTATTGAAGTATTGAACCATATTTTTAAATATCTAATAAATAGGCTAAAATATAATAAACAGATGCAGTGTCATATATGGATTATCCATTTGTTTTAGGGTTCTTCCAAGGATGCTGAGACTCTGAAAGAGGGAGTCAATGCAGAAAAAGTGTGCAATACGAGCAACGAAGTTTCTAGATCTACTGTGTTTGGTAAAGACATTGGACTTACATCTGGGGAAGCATACATCACTAATTCACTGAGTTCTCCACTTGGCTCTGACTCGTTGAAAATGGAAACTGATGCCATACCCAATTCAGTGAATGCTGCTAAGAACTCTACTATCAAATTAGGTGAGCAGCATTGTAATTAGTGTGGTTTAATTGTTTGTCTGCTCGCAGTCTAGTTTTGGAACAACCCTTGTCATAATTTCTTTTATTTCTGATCCCTTGTGTCTGATTGTTGCAAATTGATTTAGGCGACAGAGTTAAATTCATTGGTGTACCGACTGGTGGAGTATATTCAAATTCTACTAGGTAATAACAATATCCCATGCCTTACTTTCTTTACAGTCCTTGTGTCATAGAAACAATTTGGTATTTATTACTTGATTTGGCTTATTGGCTTCTGGTAGAATGAGATTTCCTCTGGTGGTAACTGGTCGCGAATCACAGAGCTCTCATAATATTAAATGGGGAATACAAATGGGCCCTTCATTGGGTGTTTGATTTGAAAATTTCATTGTTTTCTGTCATCGAGAACAATAATTATGAAGTGATTGTACAATTAGACCATATATATTTGGGTAAACCTTACATGCCCAATATGCTCATTAGTTCTCACTCAGTATGACTTGTTTTTAATATAAGATCTCGAATGTAGCATGCAATTTTAAATGTTACGGTCCTGTATACATGTCTTCTCTAACTTAGATTTCACCATGGTTTGCATTTTTCTGCGCCTTATTTACCAAAAAGTTCGAATTGTTCTGATGTGTATGAGTTGTTATGAAATAACACCTTTTTATCTCGACTTTTAGGGGACCAACTCCTGGAATGCGAGGGAAGGTTCTCTTGTCTTTTGAAGATAACCCTCTGTCAAAAATTGGTGTAAGATTTGACAGACTCGTTGCAGATGGGGTTGATTTTGGAGGTCTTTGTGATAATGATCATGGATTCTTCTGCCATGGTGATTCCGGCTTGATAAAATCTCTACTTTATTTCTTTTAGCTTTGTACTATATGAAATTCAGAGTTTGCGTTATTCCTCACACATACAATATTCTTTTTTTCCATATAGCCAATGAACTTCGCTTGGATACCTCTGGCATTGAGGATATGGACAAGTTATTTATTAACACTATGTTTGAGGTGTGATTGCCTTTCTGTTTAAAATCAACAGGTTTACATTGAAATGGTTACTTAATATCACCCAATTTTATTCTTCCCATTCGCTAGACTGTATTTGAAGAGAGCAGGGATTCCCCTTTCATTTTGTTTATGAAAGATGCGGAGAAGTCCATGGCAGGAAGTTCAGAATCATATGCTATTTTTAAGAACAAGCTTGAGAAGCTCCCCGATAATGTTGTAGTTATCGGAACACACATTCAACCTGACAATTCTAAGGAAAAGGTAGAAATCTTGACATATCCATCCGTATACATTCTTTACATATTCTGCTTCATTGATTATTCTGATCAAGCTGCATGGGTTGACATAAATAGACTATTGACATTAAGTATAAGTCAAAATCTCAATACATATACTTTGGGATTCATTGTAAATCCAGTTTTCTCTTCTGCAGTCTCAACCTGGCGGTTTGCTTTTCACGAAGTTCGGCAGCCACCAGACTGCGTTGCTTGACTTGACTTTCCCTGTAAGAATCTATTGATAAATTACTATCTAGATTGTCTTTGTATTATTGTGTTGTTTAGGAGGATACAATCTGTTTCATCTTTAGCCATGAAGCATGTATTTGTGCCTCAGAAAGTTAGGGCTTTGCTAGTCTGTCTTATTTTACAACCTTTCTAGCATTTTCAAGCTGTCTTACATTTATATGGGCTTTATGCTTACCTTGAAACTCTTCTATCTTAATGAAGTTATGTATCCATCATCCTTATTTGTAACAAACATTCTTATATATCTTCAAGCTAGATTATGAACAATGTAAGATATAAAAATTGTGTTTTTTTCCCTTTAATTCAAACCTCTCATGTACTGGTCAGTAAATGACGCTAGCAAATTCTTGAATTATATGTGCATGTATATGTATGTATTTATGCATGCACATGAGGGTGCACAGATACAATTAGCTAGACTATCAACTCCTTCTTGAAGGAACTATAACTACTCCCCTTTAAACAGCTAATGCCAACAAAGAGAATTACAACAAGAAAAGGAGCATTCCTGATGTTGAGAAGTCTCTAATCTATTGTCCTATAACAAGATTGAAAATGCAGGAGTGACAAATTGGATTAGAGCCCATTGTTATGGGATTTTTAAAGCTTTACAGCAGCAGTTTGAGGATTTAAGCCGGTGCACCTTGACTTGAACTTTGAGCTACCTATTGAGTCAGGCTGACCAACTCCTCTAAAAACGGAACCTATAAACTACCAAGAAAGGAAGCAATAATAAATTGTGTAATTTAAAGTCCTACAATAATTACTCAATATTAACTTTTCATCTCGGGATTACCTTGAATGAATTATTCTTTGTTATGAAAAGTACTCCTGCTCATGATTTTTTCTTTGTTGGTTCTCATTTTATAGCTGGTATATCCTAGTTTCTTGTGTTTAGGTGGCTAACATTGTTCCAGATAAAGATTATTTCTTGTGTTATGGAATAGCGTACCAGCTCTCAGAATTCTCAATTCATCACATCATGTTTTACTGCCCTCATATGATGCGGACTTGATTATGCCAGGATAGTTTTGGGAGGCTGAATGATAGAGCTAAGGATGTTACCAAGGCAACTAAGCTTTTGTCCAAACTATTTCCTAATAAAGTAACAATTCACTTGCCTCAGGTTTGTTGCGGGAATTCCTTTTTCATAATTATTTTGGCAAACTAAATGGCATAATGATGCTGATCAACATCTCAGGATGAAGATCATCTGGTTAGTTGGAAGCGTCAATTAGATCAAGATTCTGAAACCCTGAAAGTGAAAGCAAATTTGTATAATTTACGAACTGTGAGTTTTCTTTTCATCATGAAAGCGACCCACGTAATTTTCATTTATCTATGATTGTTACATGCTTGCAAATATTTTGATTACACTTGGCACTAGAACTACTCATGAGGCAGATCTCCTTTTGATGAACATATGTAGTTTCTTCTTTATATATCACCATTCATACTTTTTCGATGTTTATAATAGAAATGATACAAATTATAGTAACCTGCCCTCATTAAATTGAATATCTAACCTGAACGCACAAAGAGGCAGAGTACGTTAACACCCGCACTTATACGGTGAGTGACCGGCGATTACAAGATTTAAGAATTAAGATTAGCACTTTTTCCACCCAAAAAATAGTTGAAAAAAAAATTGTGAATTGGTCTCCGCTTATTCTCTGGCATTTGTGCTTGTTGTTTTTAACTTCATTCCCGTGCAGTTTCATTGGAGATAAGAGGGAAAGATGGGATGTGTGTGTTCATTCATATAATTAAAATGTGAAGAAGGATATTTTAGTGAATGTTGGTTATTATCAGTGATGACAGTACGCCATGCAAGTTTCACTAAAGTGATGGGCTTTGCATACTGATAAGGCTTGATTATTCAAGAATCATTCTCTTATCATTCCAACTGAAACCAGCTTTGCAGTACGAGGCAGCCATTTCATTTGACTTTTGCTTTGTATTTTAATATACAGGTCCTAAACCGTAATGGTTTGGGGTGTGATGGATTAGAAACTTTAAGCATCGAAGATCAATCACTTACAAATGAGAGTATGTGTTTCTTTTGCACATCTTTGTCAGATATTAGCTTTGTTTTACTTTATGATTTCCATGTGAAATGATATAGAACTTGTGAACATGAGAAGATGACATAGTTTTTGTAATGTTTCGAAGGTGCGGAAAAGGTTGTTGGATGGGCTTTAAGCTATCATTTGATGACGAACCCTAAAGCTGAAGCAGATGCTAGACTTGTTTTATCTACAGAGAGGTAATGGAAAGAAGCCACTTTCTATTTTGCAAAATATCGATCAATAGTCAGAATTAAACTAAAAAGACACTCTTGTTGCAGCATTCAATATGGCATTGGAATTTTACAATCCATAATGAATGAAGTCAAGAATCTAAAGAAGTCCCTCAAGGTGATACTTCGTTGCTTGACACCACACTCATTTGTGGTTGATTTGTGAATATGCGTATCTTCAATTTGAATTTTCCCAGGATGTTGTCACTGAAAATGAATTCGAGAAGAGGCTTCTAGCAGATGTAATCCCACCCAGTGATATTGGAGTGACATTTGATGATATAGGAGCACTGGAAAATGTGAAAGACACGTTGAAGGAGTTGGTGATGCTTCCTTTACAGAGGCCAGAACTTTTCTGCAAGGGTCAACTCACCAAGGTGACATTTTTATTCCTTTTAATGGGATTGTTCCCTTGATGCGAGAAAGAGATTTTGGGCGAAGGAACTAGTGTGTATTTCCACAATATTTACTATTTTCAGTAACCGTTTCCGTTGAGTTTGTTTTCGTTTTTCTTGAATTATTATATCACCTTTCCTATGTATCTTGTAACTTCTCCTTGTTGTAAATACATGAGACCCCTTTTTGTGGTTAGTGGGACTATTTTCTGTGCCAATCATGGTACTATTTTCCCTTCCATTTTGTTCAGAATTTTTTTTCGTTTAGAATAAATATCTCTTTTTGTTCAGAATTTTCCTTGATAAGGATGAAAGATTGTAATTTTGCTTGTTTTGTTTATCACCTCATAAAAATGATTTCTTTAAACTACGTTCTCACAATTGCTCATAATCCTGTACTCATTTAAATTAAGATGAGATGTCTTTCAATCTACCAATGTGCATTCAAGTTCACTCTGAGATTTAGTCTTTTTTGGCAGTACCCGACTGGTTGGATATTTAAGTATTATTGTGGCTAGCTTGCACGCTTTGTGTTAAGAACCTCCAAATCTATTCTCTCATGCAGCCTTGCAAGGGTATACTTTTATTTGGGCCCCCTGGAACAGGAAAAACCATGCTTGCTAAAGCTGTGGCCACTGAAGCTGGTGCTAACTTCATTAACATTTCAATGTCCAGCATAACGTCAAAGGTTATTCTATAAAAGGCTCAACTTCACTTTTATAAGATTTTGCTGATGTCATAATGTTCTCATGTTGCACCACCGTTCTTTGTATTTGCAGTGGTTTGGTGAGGGTGAGAAATATGTCAAGGCTGTCTTCTCACTGGCCAGCAAAATCGCTCCAAGTGTTATATTTGTTGATGAAGTATGCCATTTCACTCTATATTATGATGTGTTTTCTCCTTGCTATCTTCTACATTATGCGCTTGGGGTGCAGTCGAGCCAACTAGAGCTTAAGCACCCAAAAAATTTGTTATTCTTGTTAAGAATTATGGTCCCAGTTTTAATTACCGGAAGCGATAAAAAAAACGAAAACTGAACACAAGAACATACAAGATTTATTGTGGTTAAGTGTCGATGTGAGAACTATGTCCACTTATCTCCGTTGCACATTGCCACTATAATGAAACCAAGAAAACAAATATAATTTTCTTACAGGAACATGTCCTCTCTCAGAAGTATATTCTTGTCACTATACGTCTTTCTTTGTGTATGTGAATTATAACACAATGACATCTACCAACAGATATAAATATTATCAGGGTTACATTAATTTGTGCAAAATACATAAAATACCCTTAAATAAATAATTAGACTCCACACATGTATTAAAAATCTCCTACTTGGAGACTAATCCACCATCATCAACTGTTTCCACCTGCAGCGTGGCTCATTTCTCGGTAGAGAAGTCCAATTAAAGTTGCAGATAACTCCAATTTTTCAACTATCACAATCTTCGTCAACATATCAGTTGGGTTACGACTTACTTCAATCTTCTCAAGAGTTTGAATTCCATCATGCACGCTGATTTTATGAGCTGATATGGAACCTATATATGCTTTGGCCTAACATGATAAATAAGATTCTTTGCAAATGAATTGCACTAATACTGTCACAATCTAACAAACTTTTTTCATATCTCTGACCCAACTCTTCCAAAAAAGACAACCGGATCATTTATTTACTAGCCTCTGTTTCTGCAACATACTATGCCTCAGTTGTAGAAAGTGTAACTATCTTTTGCAATTTCGAAACCTTGTAATACCACCGTGAGAGTAGACAAATCCATTAGTACTCTTTTTACATAGCCATGTCGGTATCAACATAACCATGCAAGCCACTCCGATTTTTTTAAGCAAGCGGAATCTTCAGCGCCGCTCAAATATCTGAGAATTAATTCCAGCGCCTCCCAATACTGTTTCTTGGATTACTCATAAATCGGCTTACAACTTCCACCGCACGTGTTATGTCTGGTCTACTACATATCATTGAATGCATGAGGCAACCAATAACATAATCATATGGTACCTTCTCCGTGTAGGCTCGCTCCTTACACAAAGGTGACTTATCCTTGGATATACGAAAGTGATCAGCTAAAGGTATGTTCATTGGCTTTGCTCTATCCGTGTAAAATCCGCGAAGCACTTTCTTCACATATTCTTCCTCCCGACGATTTGTTTTGCATAATCAAATCGTTCATTGCAAGCTCTTCATACATTTCCTTTTTCAACTTATCAATAACATATAGTAGTAAAATGATATGAGATCTATCAAACCTTTTTATGTAACAACAGTGATCTACCTGACATCTCAAAAAACCATTACTGCTCATAAGATTGTCAAACCTTTTATACCACTGTCACAACACTTATTTCAAATCGTACAAACTCTTTTGAAGTTTGCACACTATTTTCTCATTTTCTTTTACATCAAACCTCGTGGCTGCTGCATATAAATTTCTTCCTTTCAAATCACCTTTCTGAAGATGCAAATTTTCTTGCGCCACTAACTCAAGAATAGTTCTGATTGTGGTTAGTTTAACCATCGTAGAGAAAATCTCGGTGTAATCGACTTCTTCTTTCTGCTGAAAACTTTTCACCGCCAATTTTGCTTTATACGCTTGCTACCGTCACGTTCTTCGACAATGTCGATCGAATAACACCCAACACCTGTCTATCAAGGAAATTTCGTTTATCGTTTGACAACTTTTTTTATTTCTTCCCTGCAAGCAGTTGATGCAGTTTTTTACCATACATATATGCTTCGATTTGCATCCTCCAGAAGCAAAACCGTTGCCATCAAATTTTCCAATCCCATATGTCAAACCTTATTCGCTAGCATTGCTTTCAAATTCAACCTCACGTGCTCTGATACTAGTTGTTAGGAACTATGGTCCAGTTTTAATTACCGAAAGCGACAAAGAAGACGAAAGATTAATATAAGGACACACAAGATTTATAGTGGTACACTCTCAATGTGAGCTATGTCCACTTGTCACCGCTGTAAATTTCCACTACAATGAAACTAAGAAACAAAATAGAATTTTTTTACAAAAACATGTCTCATCTCATATATATTTTCTTGTCACTCTCTTTCTTTGTGTATGTGAATTCTAACCCAATGACGACTACCACCAGATATAAATAATATAAAGGCTACATTAATACGGTCGAAATATCTAAAATACCCTTAAATAAATAATTAGGCTCCACACATATATTAACAATTCTAGCTTGAGTTGGATCAAGTAGTAATTGAGCCAGAGCTTGTGCTTGAAATCGGAGTTGGACGGCGTACTGTCTAAAATTCTTGTCTTTTCATTAAGTTTTTGATTGTTGATATTAGTGATAAATTCAGGGTAAGATAAAATATTATGACAAAAATATGAAGATTATCATAACTCGAGCTCGATTAGTTGGGTGCTGAAAGCGGGGACTTGAGCTCGACCGAATGTTGTGTTTGAGCTGCTTAAAATTCTGTCAAAACCAAGCCCCATCTGAGGCCTGAGCTCACAAGACATATTAGCGTTTAGCCTGACTGCTGTGCTTTTTCCTTCTTTTGTAGGTAGATAGCATGCTGGGGCGAAGGGAAAACCCTGGAGAGCACGAAGCCATGCGTAAAATGAAAAATGAGTTCATGGTGAATTGGGATGGGCTGCGAACAAAAGACACAGAGCGTGTTTTGGTACTTGCTGCAACAAACAGGCCTTTTGACCTAGATGAAGCTGTAATAAGGCGGCTGCCACGTAGGTAAAAACAAGAGCAAAAATGTCTTCAAGAAGTTTGATCTTGAACACAAAATGTTTGATGATTGCACTTATATTGTGTTGTCTATAGATTGATGGTCAACTTACCAGATGCTGCTAATAGAGCAAAAATCCTAAGAGTGATACTAGCTAAAGAGGACTTGTCTGCTGACATGGATTTGGATTCAGTAGCAAGTATGACAGATGGTTATTCTGGAAGTGATCTGAAGGTTGGGTCTTAAGGCTTAAGTTGTGAATTGTTTGTAGGTGCAGAGCTCTACTCAAGTTAACTTCTGTGTTTTGTTTCAGAATTTGTGTGTCACAGCTGCACATCGCCCAATTAGAGAGATTTTGGAAAAAGAGAAAAAGGTATCTTCTCCTTAATTTATATCACGTAGATTGGAAAATTAAACTGAGTGGCATCTATTTTCCGTTTCCGGTTTTTACAGTTGCAAGTGTGCCGCACAAATCATGACTTGTCGGGGCTGTCATTCTTGTAAATGGCCATCCCGAGCTTTTTAGCATGTTTCCTTTATTATATCATCTGATTGAATTATTTGTGGGAAAATCAAGGTAAATTTGTATCAATCATCTTATTCTTGATATATTCTGGTGGCTTTGTTTCTTCCTTTACCATTCCTATATTGGAGAAAATGTTTGTCACAGAGATGTTATCAAGTAGGTTTTCTGAAGAGATTACATTTGTTTTTTTTCTTTTTTGGAACTTCTATCCTCATCTAACTGTTATGGTAAATATCAGGAGCAAGCCGCTGCTCTTGCTGAAGGGAGGATTCCACCAGCTTTAAGTGGGAGTGCTGATATTCGCCCCCTAAATATAGATGACTTCAGATTTGCTCACGAAAGGGTGAGAAAAAATCACATGAAATCTGTTACTTTCTATCACCTACTTGTCCCTTGTTCTAAATTTATCTATTTTTCATTCGACCTAGGTCTGTGCAAGTGTTTCGTCGGAGTCGATAAACATGACAGAGCTTCATCAGTGGAATGAACTTTATGGTGAAGGAGGCTCGAGACGGAAGAAATCCCTCAGCTACTTCATGTAAAGGTTTGCATATGGACAATTTGTTCTTCCCTTCTCGTTGCCCGTCTTCTCCACCCATTCCAAATCCAACTTCTCCATTGGATATGCATGAGAAAATTCACAGCATTGTACAATGAAGTATAGGTTTCTATCGTACGCTCGTGTTCTAATTTATGAGATGATTTAAGGTTAGAATAGCCTCCCCGAGTGAAAATTGTGGCTGCTCTGGCTTTGTTTTGTACCCCATCTCCCTCTTCTGTCAAATAGAAAATGTCGGGCAGGATTCAGTTTTAATTTGTTGCGACAGCGCAAGAATTAGTCGGATCTTGTGCGTATATATTTATTGTCACCCTTTCATTGTTTTAGTTGTTGCTAACTTGTACTAATAAGAAAACGTAGTCTCTTTCATTTCCTCCTGTCAGCTGGAGTTGTAGACTGTAGTTTTGAGTTCATTTCTCTAGCTGGTGTTTGCCTGTCCTGCCAGTGGAGTACTGCATGACCTGAATTTATGTATATTTTAAAAAATGCAAGGTATTGTTAGATGTACCTTTATATGTCTGTGATACTCGGTTCTACATTTGGTATGGACCTTGATTTCAACTGTCCTCGTGGGGATGCTTCAGTGTTGGCCAAAATCAAAACCTTACATTCGAGTAGCACAGTATAAAATTTTGAGGTGGACTGCTGGGATGCTTCAGTGTTGGCCAAAGTCAAAACCTTATGTTTTGACACTGACGATTCGGCATTCAAATTGTGCGAAGTGGAAAAAAGCTCCCTTCTGTCACTATTTTCAATTTTTTTAAATGTCAGATGCTTAAGCATTTACTCCACGCAAGATTTAATTTCACATTTGTGAAATCCAACTATTGTTAAAAAGCTCTCGTGATTGTTAAAAAATTCTCGTAAAAAAAATGATCTATTAACTTTCTATGTTTTCAAATCTTGAACATACGTATCCTCATATTTTCTTAAGCACATGTATTTTTATCCATACGTGTTTTCTGAGGTACGTGTTTCCAGAATTCACAGTGGTATTGTAGGTAATTGACCCCTCCATATAATTATAGTTTGATTTGAACAATTTAATAAAGTAATCATGAGAAAATTATTTAGAAACTAAATATTCCTTAAAAAACAAATAGCTATTGTAAGGGGCCCTGCCCTATAAGCGATCAACAAATAGTGAACAATACTACTACATATTCGAAGCTGGATGATAAAATACACGTTAAGAAAAGTATGTCAAGGTTGAGCAGCTTCAAGGAGTTTCTCATATACTTGCCTGGCGCTCAAATCCTCCACCTGTTTAACCAATGAATAGCGTCATGTGATCAATAGAATACAACAAAATCGGGGGAAATTGCAAAGGAAATATGTTGATATTTATTTGGACTAAACAAAGATTCAAGATCAGCAAAAATAAGATTTTGGAAAATCACAAAGTAAAACGGCCGTGTCAGAAAATTTTAATCTAGTGAGAAAAAAGAGAGGCTAAGACAAGCTAACAAGCTAATAACAATTATAGTATATGAGAAAACTGTCGGAGAGTGGATCAGCTAAAATAAATAAAGTCAGGATAGAATCAGCAAAGTCAAATCATTGCACAGGCAAGGAATTAGCTTGGAAAAAATATCAGTCAGGAGAAGAGTCTCTACTGGTTTTGAAGACAAGCTGTGTAGGAGGTGATATTATCTCTAATGTTTCACAATGCTTTTATGAAAGTCGGATATACTTTAGAAAGCCAGAGGCAGAAAGTTTTTCATTAAGTTTATGACGGATATCCAGGCTATGACGACGGATATTCAATTACCAAAATTCACATGTTTACCATCGACTTCCCCTATAAAAGAATTTGAAGATTGCAGACGAAAGAACAACTACACGATTCAAAAAGCTTACATCTGAGAAAATTTTCTTACTCCATCATTTGTGTTAGATTTGTTGAGTCAAGCATTCATCAACTGTAAAGATGTTAGATTTGTGAATGTAGAATATAGTGGATCAGACAAACTAAGTCTGAGACTATTTATTTTCCTTTTTTTGTTGGTAATAGCCTAGCTGTTATGGTCTGTAGTGTCAGTTGTGATTGTAAAGAGTTTGAAATAATCAAAGGATTACACACCTTCAGAACTTAATAAATCTTTGTCTTCTTACATACTGCACTTTATGTTTGTCCGTCCACGGTCCTTGTTCATTTGATCTCCCTATTGAGTGTTGCTCAAGCCTTCTACATTTACTGCCTACAGCTCTATTTAAACCTAGAAAGTCTTAACTGGCTTTGTACAGAGATAAACTTTTTCATAAGACAGTGAACCCATCAACCTCTAGAGCTGTAATATCTCTTAACTAGGACCCAATAAACTTAACCCATCAACCTCTAGAGCTGTAATATCTCTTAACTAGGACCCACAAAGCACGATATAAGTTGCTTCCTGACCTCCTGGGGATATCTGAAAAGAAGCAAGCCACACGTACAACAGAGTGACCACAATGCAACGGACAAAAATGACACTGCCATTTAGTAACTTGCATTTGATATCAATTCTCACAAATTTCCTAACTCTAATGGTGAATCCAACAGGGCGGAAAGAGGATGGCGGTTCTCCTCCACCTGAAGGAAAAATTCTCAGATTTATTGCATAATTTTTATGAAGTCATTTTTCGCCCCTCTCCAGTTTTATTTTAGCTTATTACAAAATGATTTGAATACTACGGTTTTCTTTTTTGAGTACATACATGGGGGAGGGGATCTATCCTAGGTTGCCAACTACTCTGGAGTCTGGACTAGGGTGGTGAGACCACGGGGCTAAGCCCCGGTCTGGAATACTATGGTTTAAGTTACCCTCTTAGTCCAAATTTATGGCCTTTGGGGAAGGACAACACCGCCATATTCTTCACTTCTGGACTCATCTCTCTTAGACTACGCATGATTCTACAGTAGTTACTACTAGTTTCTGGGCAATCAAGGAAGTAGTCATTCATGAGTTATAGATATTATTTCTATTTCCATTTTCCGGGATTCTAAGAAATATGCGTATTACACAGATATCAAGCATAACAATTTGGCTTAATTCTTGGGCTCAGGTAAAAAAAGAAAAAAATAAATGAAACCAAATAAACTAAATCAACAAATCAAGTTTGATACAGAGCAAAAGGGCAGCCTATTATTCCAATAAAACATAAAGTTTAAAGAATGAAATTTAAGCACCAAACTTACCACGAGGAGCTTTGATTTATTATTCCACCCTCTTTGGAGGGTCATCTGGCTCAATTTCAAACCTAATACCTATTTTAAAGAATTATTGTCACGTCAGTATGGATATTTTGTTTCAGAGATTGTAACAGTGGCTGTGATTGATGATTATACATTAAATAACTAATCTGAGTACCTTTCCCATATATTCTAAAAGCTCGTTGTTAGCTTCTCCTCGGGCCACAGGTGCGGCAACAGTAATTCGAACATCATCAGCATTCACTCCTGAAATTATTAAAGAAACAAGGTTGTTAGCAAAGAGATACATATTCTGAACTATCACACATTGTCCAAATTCAAATTTGCATCTGGAAAACAGGTGACCGATTTACACGAAAGTAAAACAAGGAACATGGTGCTTTTCCCACATGTCACAGATCCATATTGTGGGAAATGCAGTAAACAGATTATTAGATGGTCAAACTTTCCTATTTGAAAAAGTTCTGAACCACCACCAAAACACGTTTTTTCGTAAAAATGTTCTTGAACACAGCCGAAGACTAAACAAGAATGATTTCTCGATAATGAGTCTAATGGCAATTGCTTTCATAAATTACTGATACTTATTTGCGTTGTACAAAAGGATTACATACACTACCATAACATAGTAACCTTATGAAATATGAAGAGTATCAAAAACATTTCAATGGAGCAAAAACCTTAGAAGCAAAAATAAAAATAAAAATTTATAAGCAACACACATACAAATGTGAATTAAAATGCTGGAAATTCAGCTACTAAACAAATAAAATGGTGGAAAATAAAAGACAGGAAGCCTCATAAGTTCATGTTCCAAAGTGGGGTTATCATAATTTCTTCAAGACAATTTAAAGTTTCACTTCTTAACTGTCAAACACTATCCAGGAAATACTAGCTTGCAGACTGAAGCATTATTCTGATGCATCGTAGAAACCATTTCTAACACAATCCATCCAGCCACCTACACGGCTACACTATAAGGTTATCATCATTTGAAAAGGAAATTTGTCTGATGTTGACTGCTGGATTACTTGTGATTGCTGAGCGTTGTGAACGGTCTTCCACTTCAATAGCCACCTGAACAAGGCCGCCCTCTAATTGCGATATGCAGGGTGGAATAGGAGCATCCTAAACCATATGACAGACAGACAGACAGAGTAAATTATATTCCACCAAAAACATTTATCTAACAGGGAGAGTTCAGTATGTAAGGCTCCAGAGTGTATGCCACAGCAATAATGAATGGCAGTGAGAGTAGTCTGACTAACCACCAAATATTATAACACGCGCAGAAAAAAAGAACGAGGAGGATCTTGAGATCACTAAAGAGAAACTTACAATAATAAGAAGTCCAACTTTACCATGTTACCTGTGGATTAGTTTCAGCAGCAATTGTACTTAGTGCACCATCAACAACATATATGAAGGAAGCAGATGTCACATCTTCTTCAGCACGATAGTAAACAAGCAGCTCACAACCCACACAATTCATTCGAAACTGCTTCTCCACTTTCCCTTCACCACTGAATATAATAGATCCACCACAATTCAGACGAAGTGAGATAAATTTATCTCCATTTACAAATGATAAATGTTGCTAAAAAACTCTCAGAAGTATAACAGCAATATGGAATGTAAATGCTCATGATAACTTCACCAGAAAATGGCTAACAAAAGTTACCGCTTCAGAAGAACCTTTCCTGCTTCACTGGTGTTCAGCCTCGCAAGATGCTTCTTCCTATCCAAGACATAAGCTTTGTCCGTATTTCTTTTGGGCATTTTCTGCAATTGTGTATCTATAAAATATTGTAGTAAGGACGTCTAAATACTTTTAATTAATATTTTACAAGAGCTAAAAACAACTGAAGTGTAACCAGAGACCAGAATTAAAATATAAAGCAGACAAAAAACCGAATAGATCCAGTGAAATCAATAAAAATCTGAAACAAAGCAAAGAAAAGCCACTCTAACTGAAATTCAATTTTCAGTAACTACACCAGCGGATTATGAATCAACATCTCATTGTCATTTTAACATTAACTTGTTCAATGTTACTCTCTGAAAATGAATTTTGAGAATCATGAAATCCCGGCGACACAAGCGACGGATGAAGAAATCGATTACCAGTGATGAGAACATGAGAACTGCAATGCTTGCAGTAGTAGACGAAGAGATCGGAATCAGGACCTTCCGGTAAAGCATCCTCGCTTGAGTATGTATGCGTCGTTCGCTTCGGCATTTCCCTCGCCCTCTCTCACTCTCTCTCAACTTCAAATATTTTTTTTTTTGTTTTTAATGAAATGAAAGGTATTATATATATGATGTAATAAATCTTAATCTTAATTTTATAAAATTTTCTATCTCACCATTATTAAATTTGGATATATGAATTTGATTTTGCAGAGGAATTAAATTCAAAAATGCTTCATAAATTATTTCAAGGTGTACTTGACATGAATTTTCATGGATTAGAAATTTATTATTNAACATTTAAGGTCTTCATTGACAAATTGATTTAAATAATTTGAATCGGCTACTTTTCGCAGTTGACTTGATATGAATTTAGCAAATTGATTTGAGGCAATAACTTGTTTGAGAAGAATCTCACGTACGTGGCGAGACGGATACGGATCTCTTATTTAAGTCATTCATGAAAAAATATTATTTTTTATGCTAAGAGTATTACTTTTTATAGTGAATATCGGTAGAATTGACTCGTTTCACAGATAAAGATTCGTGAAACCGTCTCACAAAAGACCTACTCTTGATTTGAAGTCATGTAAATAGTTACTCAACATATTGTTTGATTTAAAACATATAATTTATTTGTTTCCGATAAGACATCGACTTTAATTGTTTAAAAAAATTAAAGATGGGATAATAATATGAAAATTAATAATTTAATATAATAATAAATAAATAAAAAGATAGTTAATCTATTGGTTTATTTAATTTAATTAATTAAATTTGAGATGATTAATCATTAATAAAATATTAATAATACTAAGAATAAAATTATAATTTGAATTCAATTATTTTATTAAAATAAAATTAAAATTTTGATTAATAAATAGATAAATAATATGATCAAATAAAGCATGAAATATTATAAAATAAAATAAATTATAACAAGATCAAATCGTGCTTAAGGTTATTTTACTCCAAAAATAAGATGGATTTCAAATCCTGGATAGCAATAAATTGCTTGTTTATTAATAACAAAGAACAAGGGAGCTTTCAGCAACAACTTTTTAGTTCTCAAACTCAAACAAAGAAAGCGGATCACAGAATTTCTTGACAATAGAGGACACTTCATTCCCAAATCTCCACTGCTGATCGCTTGTAGCTCTGCCCAAAGAAGGAAAACAAGTGAATGAGGCACGAAATAATAACGGAGATTAGGAAAAATTGATGACACGCAGAATCAAGACTTGGGTAATTGCGTGCCCAAAAAAGAAAAAGGCGTGAGATAAAAGGAGTGCTTTAAACATCAGTATGTGTACGCATTTTGTTCAGTCGATGCATGTACCAAGGAACAAAGACGAAAATAATCGAAATGCATATCATGCCACAAGGAACTAGCTCAACATAGTTGAGTGGGTAGTGTCACAGCAACTTTTGGGCAAAGGCTCGGGACAAGGGCAAGGCAGGCGCAACACTAATATCTAGTGTGGGTGCTCACACAACTCACAAGTCCGGCAGATTATGTATCTTCTACCTGACAATAGTTTACCATGGAGCTCAATGTAGTTCATAAACAATTCATTACCATTCCTTAGCATGATAAGCAGTGACTCAAGAATACAAACAGTGGTGAGCGTTGATATATATATGTGTGTGCGTGCATGTCTAAATGCAGTTGGGGACCATATCAAAGCTGAGTAGCAACCAACAGAACCCAAGCATCAAGGAGCACACTGCTAAATGCATCCCTGCTTTGAGTCAGTACACGTATTTCACATAAATTTCTTGAGCACATCGGAATACCCTAGGAATAAACCTTGCCATATGATGCATGACGAATAACACTAAAAGAATAATTTCAGTCAAAAGGCCAAATAAAAGAAGCTTACAGATTTTATTGAAGGCCACAATGTCGCAACTTTGGACATATTCATTTATTGGTTCCGCTGTGAGGTATTCCTCAATGAGCGAATCAACAGACACTAAGTCATCCACGATGGTCATCATAATCTGCAGCTTCTTAATACCATATCCGACAGGAATAAGATGAGCTGCAAAAAACATGATGCATCCACACATTACTCTTTCCACATAATTTCAGAATTAATAAATATGTAGCCAATCAGGATCGATGCTCCATCACAAGAAACTCCATACAAGGAAATATATTACCCTACAATTATCTCACCACACAGTCCTACATAGGGTGCAAAATTTTGCAAAGCAAAGCAAAAGTCTTGAGGTGAAATATCAGTGAAGTCTTGAACCACCTGAAAACATTCATGAATCGCTAGAGAACTTACATGCTCCCCAGTGTAGACCTTCCATCTGCACACTTCTAACAGCTTCCTCGAGTTTTTTCATGTCTGTTTCATCATCCCATGGTTTCACATCCAGCAGGACAGATGACTTCCCAGCTGAAATAGAATAACAAAATCCATATATTAAACTGACATGGTTGGATATTAAGAAATTTAAACAATATATCAAACTAAATAATGTCCCTACTATAATTAAGGCACTCACTATCAACAAATTACAGCTCATTTATTTAACAAGAGATGCAATGAATCACAATTCATAGAACAAAACAAAAAAAAAAATATTGCGCATATATAACGATTAACGCACACTCCTTCTTCTTTCCAGATGCCTTCACAGCTGTGGCACGCTCTTCAGCAGCTTTCTTCTCTTCCTCGGTTTCCTCACCAAACAAGTCCACATCGTCGTCGTCGTCGTCGTCCTCAACAACTGAGTCCTAAAAGACATGTTCAATGCATCCACACAAGGTCATAAAAGGCTGACATCAAAGCTTAGAAGGTTTAACCAAGAAATTAAAATGGCCAACTAGCAAGTGGTTGACAGAATTTTGATCGTTATGATCTTAAAAACAACACAAATAGTCTATATTTCAATATCTTGCCTTACTGTCTGAAACTGGTGGAGTTGCAATTGCCTCCTTAGTGGCTGGAGCTGAACCTTCAATAGTCACACCACATCCTTCACCAGAAACTCCACTGCAGATGCCCAATCATAATAAATAACAAAACCTACAGAATGTTGATATTTAGGTAAAAAATTAAAAGACATACGAGATCCTCAACAACGCCTCAATATGGTTGTACCACCGTGATACATTCACCAAGTCAGATGGTGGAGGCTTCACAAGGGAAGCATGCACAGTGAGGTCGTCTTTAGACGCTTGATACCTGGGACAACATATGAAGCAAATACTTAACTAGCATACATATATAATTTTTCATCTGCTATCAATAGCCAACAGAAGAGACTACTGCCATTATGTTTCATTGTCTTGATTAAAGTACGCGCCTCTATGGTGACTTCCTCAAACAGTGATAAAAAAATATCCATATAGAAAAACTCTTATCACATAATTAGTAAAAACCCATACGGATCTCAAAACACAACAAAAACACAAGTCATGACATTGGTTGAATTAGGAGCAATCGCCAAGATGTCATTCTTGCTTAGTGATAACATGAATAGCACAGTCTGTGAACTCTGCACCTGCTATTCACGTTATCACTGAGCAAATCTGACATCTTAGGCCTTGCATGAAATAAGTGTAAAATAATCGATCATCGTCCCCGTGTTTCCTATCTATAAGCACAAACATCAGTCTTTATATCAACAAAAAGATATTAGTGTTGGGTCGATAAATCAGAGGATATTATTATTGATTTTGTGTTTCAGTAATATCAATTAATTTGATAGTGCAATCTTATTCTTTTAGTGGAGTAGAATGAGATTAATAAATTATTTTGATTAATCATGAGTTGATTGGATCAAATTAATTTATTGGAGCTTAATTTAATTGAATCCGACCAGGTCCCTCTGGTGGCTCTAATATAAACTCGGATAAATTATATGAGTTATAATTTATGGTATATGTGGGATAAATTTATCTGGACTATTATATTGCATGGAAGTTTATCATCTAAATCTTCTAGATATGGTATAATATATTCTGTCCATTTAAATTTATATTTTAAAAGATATCATCATTATCTTTTACGTTACAAGATATCACAAAAATATTATATATATATATGTGATATTGTAACAAGTGACCACACACAATCCTACGTTTAGAGTTTGAGAGAACACCGGAGAAGGCTTGGAGGTTTGGAGCGTAGATCCAGTGCAGAGAAAGATCGAAAATACGCTCCAAAGGTAATCTCTAATTTCTGTGTGTTGTAATTAATTAATTCGTGTTAAATACGTAGAACAATCGATCATGTGAAAGAAGAGAAGATTGAAATCACAATAAATTAATTTTTGTGATCCGATCTTCTCGATCATGGCTAACAATTAGAGTTCTTTAGGTTCCAGTAACTATGACTCCACAAGAAACTAACCCAAAAACAAAAGACAGCATATACTTGGGTGGTGTGGACACAGAAATTTCCCATCAAACATTTAAATCACAAGCAGAAATGCAACTGAATACAAGAATAAAATACTGACCCAGTTATATAACTGCGAGATAAAAGATACTCATCAAGCTTCTTGAGGCCACCGTCCGAACTAACGTTGAACAAATTCATGGCTTAATAATACCCGAATTCGAATCGATCTGTTCTGCATCGCATGAATAATGTTGAATCAAGGGGAAAAACTAAAAGCAAAATCAAAGAGCGATTATGAAACAAATCCACGCGAGAGCGAGAAAAATTGCTTACAAACTCAAATTAGAGTACGAATATACACATTAGAGCAAAAGAAATCTGGCGAAAGACTTACGTCGCGAACTGGGTTCTGGAGTTCGGGATGGGAGTGATGGTGAATTAGGGTTCACTGGGGAGTGTAAAATTGTATGATACCAGAAAATAAATTTTATTTTAGTTGGAATATCTGATTTTTGCTCCCTTCATTTTTTCTTTTTTTTTTCTTTTTTTCTTTTTTGGGAAATTGAAGTTTGTATTCCACATCTATTCTATTTTATCTATTTTATTAAAATTGAGGACATGATAGTAACCACTTAAAAGGACACCAATTTTTTCTTCCAACTTTACCCTTACATGATGATAATATTATACTTTTGTTTTTTGTTTTTTTTATTTCAACCCACTTTTATTTTTATGTTTTTTATTTCAACAATTCAAATATCAATTTAGTCCCTCCATATTTTGACAAATTTCACTTTAGTCCATCGATAATGATAAAAAAAATGTATACACATACATCGCATGTGCAGAATAACTAGTTGTTAGAAAACGATAGACATGAAAATGGATTGGAAAATGGATAGACATGAAAATGGATTGGAAAATGGATCTTAAATTATGTTAGATTTTTTTTAGATTAGACACTATTTTTTATTTTAAGTAGTAGTAGTGAAGGAGATATGGAGTGGTGGGAAGGGATGACAATAGAGTGGGATGGGACGGGACGAGTTTGTCATCTCCGTTCTCGTCCCTCAATTTCATCTCCACCTTCATATCCGTCTTGATCTTCGTTTTTTCCCTAAAGGCATCCGCAATGGTGTAATTATAAAACCCACCAACTCATAAAAATCGTGGAGTTCACTGCCACATACTTATTATAACAACATATCTCTTTCATCAACATTCTTTTTAACATTAAAACTCATTATTTATGGGTCACACAGTCCACTCAATCATCTTAAAAATTTTTCATATTAAATAAAAATATTTTACAATATTTAAATTATTTTCTAGATGTTCCAACGACTACTTTGCAACAGCTAGATTCCAGCGGCTATTTTACAATGACAATTTTGCAAAGATGATAATAATTGATAATCACATTAATCGAAATGAGAAATACAATAATTAAAATTTACAATCACTCGGAAATACAATAATACTAAAAAATACACGTTGAGTAAATAGTTTAGATATTCTATCTCGACCTAATATCCGGCATAGATATTCATGTATGATAAGCTGCTCCTCTGTCATCTGCGATGTGTCTTTGTTTAGCATTTCGTACTCCTTCAATTTCGTAGTGATTTGGAATGAAAATATGTGTACACATTGGTGGGTAATTATATAAAGGATTTCAAACTAGCCATTAACTAGCCGTTAAAATTTTTTTGGATTTTTTTGAAATTTAGTTCGAATTTAACTTAAAAAGTTAAAAAATTAATTTAAAAAAATCCAAAAAACAAAAACGTTAGAAAATAAATATTTAAAAAACTAACCCAAAATCGTGAGCATCAACTTTTCATTCATGTCTCCATCTCCGTTTCAAAAATATTAATGGACAAGACGAAGATATGTTCAGGGATTTTCTCAAACCAAAACTTATTATTATATATTATTATTAGTGATAATATTAAAATTAAATTAATATCAATATTAATATTATTATTATTATTATTATTAATATTTTAAATTTAAAAAATATTATTATTACATTCATAATATTATTATTTTATTATCGATATTATTTTCGGGACGATTTCGGGGATGTAGATAATGGATATTAATCTCATACCCGCCCCGAACTACTTCGAGGATTTTATATATAAATTTTATGACACAAATAAATAAAACAAAACAATAATTGATAAAATATTGAATATTAACTCAAATTTGCCCACCCCTCAAATTATTTAAATTATGTTTTCTCAGTTTCATCAATTTTTTATTTACAAACATAATTTTATCTTTTGTACTTTAACTTACATATTAGCATTTGATTTGGAAAGATTGAAGTTCAAATTTTGGTCCAGTTTTTGTATTATTCATTGCTATGAAATATGTAATAGAAAAATTATTGAAAATTTGGCATTATAGTCACTTTTATTTTTGAATAATCTTGTTTTTTACAATCAACTTTCTTACATGTGCCAAATAAATTCATTATTATTTTTATTATTTTGTGAGTAAATGTAACATTTTATTGATTCATTATTACAGAAACCAGATTTCACCAATACCAAAAAAAAAAATTTAGCTTCGTCCCTAATATTAAGTACACCTTTTTTGGACGCCTTTTATATTTATATTTAGGTAACGAGACTTTCTGGAGTCGTTCCAGGCAAGTGACAGTCTCATAATGCTTGCTTTAAGGGGCATCCGCATTCGTTACCGTTATAACATCCACCACCTCATCGAAAATCGTAGGGTCCATATGTCACATATACATTATATTAATATATCTATTCTCTCACATTCATTTTAACATTAAAACTCATTATTTGTAGGTCTCGTTGTCCACTCATTCATATTATTCTTATTTTGCATTAAATAAATTCAATTTCAAATTCTTTACAAAATTTAAATTATTATTATTTATAAACTTAAAATGAAAGAGTACAACATATAAAAATAAATCTCACTTGCATAAAAGTAAAAAAAAAAAAAAAAAAAAAAAAAAAANTAAACGTAAGAGAAGATGTAAAATACTAATTCAAAGATTATTGTTGTCTTGTGACCAAATATATTCAACTAAATCGGTACGAAGTTGGTGATGCACATGAGTGCCACGTAATTCGGAATTTGTTCGGAGATATTTATGAAATCCTCGGTTTGAGTCCTAGACGGGTTGTGCGGGTTCGTCACCTTCATCGTTGTACCAAACCCCTTCACCTTCAACAATCATGTTATGTAAAATAATGTATGCTAACATAATATGTTTTAACTTTTTTTCTGTACCAGTATCGAGCTGGACATCTGACAATTTCCCATCGAACTTGGAGCACCCCAAATGCTCATTCAACATTTTTTCTTGTAGAATCTTGTATTTCCTTAAAAAGCCTCCTCTGGGATCCTTCGGGCAAGAAAAAACCTTCATGAAAGTGGCCCATTCTAGACATATTCCATATGTTAAATAATACACCTTCGTATATTGAGTCTCGTTGACCATGAAATTAATCTCTGGGGAATTTCCTTGCAAGACGTTATTGAATATGGGAGATTCGTATAACACTTTAAGATCATTACGTGAACCGGCGACACCAAAGAATGCATGTCATATCCAAAAGTCTTGAGACGCGACCGCTTCAAGCACGATTGTTGGTGACCCATGGTCTCTTGAAAGTAACTAGTCTTTATCCTCTGGTCGACAAATCAGTTTTAGCTCACCATTGCGCATGGGGACAGGCACTAGGCACCGATGTAAAATGGAAATGCGATCGTTGGACTCCATCTGTGGCCTTCTCTCATAAACGGGCTCCCTCTGGGGCCTTTTCCCTCACGATGTTCCCAAAAATCATATATCATATCTTTTTGGTCACAGTCAATTCAAATCCTTCAAAAATTTTTCTTTTTCTTTTTAATCATAAAATATCATGTCCTTTCCACATTCGAAAAATAGCATTTTAACAGTAAAAATTGCACAAGTTTATCATAAATCATAAAATTCTATATTTTCATTATAAACATTTTAAAATATCACTTAGCATGTATTTTGATCTTCGGGGCACTGCCAAGCCTTTCGTACTACCCCAGACGCAAAATGACCATTTTACCCTTGGACCCTAAAATTCTCGATTTTGACCTTTTTCTTACTTTTATTGACTCGATCATATCCCATATCATCATATAAGCTTAAATTTGTCTTCTATTATTTTTCTTAGACGTAAACCCGAGCCTTTCGATTTAATAATTTATTGACTAAACCATGAAGCGTTTTTACCCCGAATAAATTCAAAACTTAATATTTTCTTCCCAAATTTTAAACATTAACTTTTCATCCCTAAACTTAACATGACACCTTAAAATACATCCATAAACATTTCTTAGACGTAAAATTAAGCTCATCAACTAATTTCTCAATTAGTTTTAAAACTTAACCGTACGTCCCAGTTTTAACCCGAACCGACTCAAAACTTAACCAAACTTTACCAAGCTTCAACCATAGCTTATTAAAATCTTACTAACCCTTTTTAATCTCAAATCAAGCCAATTAAAACCTTAGAACAAGCTTAGATACCTCCTGGAAAATTCTTGCCCTTGGTTCGAAACCTTAATTTCTCTATCAACCAAATTTTTGTTCAGCCCTTGCCCTCACTTGTTCCAGCCATTAGCCAAGCTTATATGAACCCTTAAACATGTTGAAAATTGTCCATTCCCATAGCCCTACCATGGCAGCCCCGTTATGCATCATAATCATGAGTTTAGAAACACAAAAACTCAAGTTTTATTCATGTTATGCAATAAAAACAAAAATAAAAGGAGGATTTCATATTTTTCATGCAAACATGATTAAATACACATAAAAGTATGATTTTAATGTATGTGTCTGTATATGTATTATTTGTTATATATGGTTAGAACATGATGAGTCATTAGACTCACTAGGTTTGGATGGTTGCAGTCGATGATGTTGTTGAGGGTGACGATGACGCTTGAGTGGATCAAGACAGACAATGCACTCCCGATGGATATTTATTTTACGCATTATCATGATAGTCAAAGTTTATTTTGAAGTTAGTATGATAATGTTAAAAGTTGGAGTTGAATTTTGTTAATTGGTGATTTAGAGATTTTTTATACACTTGAGATTTTAAATGTTAAAATATTTTAATTTATGAAAATGTTAAATTATTTTATATTATTTAGGCATGGATTGCTGGACATCTAGTTAGACCTAGCCACGAGCTAGTCTGGGTTCGGGTAGGGAAAATCCCGACCTTTAACTGCAACTGTCATACGGGCCGGTTGTGGACCTGATGGGCCCGGTCCAGGACATGTTAGGCCCGTTTTTTAAAAAATTATTTTTTAAAAAATTATTTTTTAAAAAAATTATTTTTAAAAAAGGGCTTGCATTCATATCTGGGCTCGGTGAACCTTCCTCACTTATCTTCTCACTCTCTAGGTCGGTGGGCATATCTTGATCACTACCCAATAACACTCCCCCACGTGTCACTCTTCCTTCCCCGTTAAGCTTCCGCTTATTTAGACACAACCTCCCAGCCCCAGTGCCCATAAGCAAAGCAAAGTAGCCACTGCAAATTACTCACAAAGAACACAAACATACATCTAATCTAGTAAATTGTTGCTTTACACATAAGTATGGACTTTTTTGTTTGAGAAATAAATAAATAAATAAATAAAGAATAATAAAGAAATGGGTGCTTTAGATCATTTGTCGGACATGTTTGATTGCACCGGTGACCATTCCAAGCGTCACAACAAACAGAAACAGCTTCAGGTTGGCTCACAAGAAACGCAAACAATACAATCTTTCTAAGAAACACAAAAAATATAATTTTTTTTAAAAAAAATACCAACCCGACGCGTTGACTCACCGGGTTCGACCTGACGGCTCGATGGATTTTATATCCTAAAATTGTCATTGGCCCGCACATGACCGGTTACGGTCATGATTCCAAGTCAAACCCATTGATCCGGTTAACCGGATCATTGACAACGGGCCAGGTCCGGGTCCAACCTGAATCATGGCCAGGTCTACCTCTAGCAGAAGGCTCACAGAGATGGCTGTAGTAAAGCATGGGGTCAGAATGCCCTCAAGATAACTCCTCCATTCCTTTTCTTCCAGATTTAGCATGTACTAATAAACACATAAGTTGGGAATCGGGATTCATCGTCTATTGCCTTTGGATGCACGTTTAGGGTTAAAGTGAGCATAAAGAAATATGTAATCAGCATGTTAGGATAATAATATATGCCTAAAGGTAGATAGTCTAAAAACCCAAGTCTTGTTCCAACTAGTCGACAATAGTAATTAAAAGCAGCAGGCATCCCATAGCTACTGGGTATAAATTAGTCTATTCCTTGCACAAAATAATTTTACTTGCAAGTGATTGGGGGCCAAAAAAAAGAAGTTATAAATCAGAATTAGAAATCTTTCATATCAAAGCAAATACATTTAGCCAAAAAGTTTTTTTTACCCCTTGTAAAAAATAAAGTTATGAAGACGAAATGAGACCAGAGTTAACTTAAAACATAATATATGTTACGCCTACACAAAGGAATTTGAAGACTAAATGAAAGGGGGGTTTCTTGCAAGTTGCAGGCCACACTATTCAAATGCGAGGTCATTTGAGTTTCTGCCACTAAAATCAACCAAATTGATCCACACAAACCACTTTAAACTACTATAAATAATAAGAGAATAAGCACATTTCATTTGTTGCATCCAATATAGCCAACAAGAGAATAAATAAAATGGGAAAAGAACAGGGACTGGGAGTCCGATGATTAGATGGTCATCATACATGGGAAGTTCATGATACATGATAAAATAAAATGACGTGTCGCGTCTCAACTATCACAAAAAGTTCAACAAAAATTGAAACGAGCTAACTGATTATCAGATTTTCACATCCTTTCCTGCATGCTGATTGATTGTCGAGGTTACTGTATCAACAAAAATCCTGCAATGGCACACAAAAGTATCATTGAGTCAAATGTAGTTTAATCAGAAACCTGGCTGCAATCAATTTTTACCGAAGAAAAGTTGATGTAGGAGAAACAATGTAGAGCAAAAATAAGAGAAAGCTAGTGAAATGCGACAACATCGAGGTAAGAGCAGCCGGAGCATTGATCACTGATGTTTACTTCCACAAGCTGAGGGAAAAATTCTCCATATTGCCTACTAAAATAACTTAAGCAAACATTTTTCTCTCTTGAAGCTACTCTCACTTTACTTTCAACATCAAACCACATGATGCCACCTCAAAGTTTAATTTTGTTGGTGATGCTTCCAAGAACAATAACAAAACATGAAAAAGCTCGTCTCCACAACTCCATCAGTGACATGGGGCGAAGAGAAAAGAAAACACAACCATAAACCACAACGAACCATATATATTACAGGACCAAGGTTGCTCTACATGTATTATTGAAACGAGGTCCACTGAGATATATTAAACAAGATTTTGAGAACACAAACAATTTTTTGTCCTAATAAGTCCAGAAAATACTAGACAAAATAAAACAAATATTCATTAGTGGGGAAGCAAAACAAATTCCAAGACGTGCTTCATAGTCAATGCAAGCACTTAACTGATGTCTTGCGCCTTAAGAGCTAAGCACCACTAAAACTTGAGCATTGAGGAATGCATGCTTTGTGGGTTTCTAATCATGCACAGATTCACTACTAACTTCACAACGGTTCTTTGCTTTTTCACTGTTGTTATCGGTTATATAACCATTGTGGGATGGCCGATGACTCATGGGGACATATTTCCAATTAGGTTACTTTTTTCCTCTCAGAAACTTTTATACATCGGCTGATGCCTCATAATTAGCAACTGAGAAATTTCAATTGAGCCAAGGATCTTTGCCCTAGTGGTAAGGCTGCCCAAGGCCCTAGTGGTCTTCCCACCGGTTGGGCTGCATGTTTAGTCAGATTAGGTTTAGATAAATCTCTTGAAAAAAAATAAATTTCAATTGATTAAGGAATTTCGAACCCGGATGAATCAACAAAGGAACAGATATAAAATCACACCGATTTAAATCAATAACTTTTGAGGTAAAAATTTAATAAACAATTACATCATGTAAATCAGTAAAATAATCACCTACTCTTTGCGGTCGACGCATTAAGAAGCACCAACGATAATATTGTTGATAGGAATGAATATCAATTTAACGAAAAAGCCTACGAATCCCATAACCACGAACCCGATCGCCGTACGAGTCGCTACCTTCGTGAATTCTACATGCACAAATCAATTACACCATCAATTAGTCACAATAACAAAGAAATATTTTTTAAAAAATATTAGCGATCACAAATTCAGATCTCATAGTTCTCCGAAGAAATCACACCTTTGCGATCGGGCTTGTGGCATCGCTTAACAAGGCGAACGCTGTCCTTGGAGAAATCTCTAAGCGGATCGAAAACCTGGTCCAGAGCATCCATCTTTCTTCGATTCGATTTCACTTCGTCTCTCCTCCTTTTCTCCGAAGAACAGATTGCTTGGGGATTGGTTTATGTTTCGGCGCAGGGTTTCCAGATTGTTTAAAGTCAAATAAGATGACGCCGTGTTTAAATACCAAAATAACCACGATCAAAAATTTTAGTCGATTATCGTTTTTAAGAAAATTATTATTTTCACAATAATTCATATGAGACGGTTTCACGGATCAATTTTATGAAATAGATATTCTATATAGGTCATCCATGAAAAAATATTATTTTTTATGTCAAATATATTAATTTTTATTGTAAATATAGATATGATTCATCCGTTTCACGAATAAAAATACGTGAGATCATCTAATAAAATACTTACTCATTTATTTTTTAAAAATAATTGATTGAAAAAGTTGCATTCACTCGTTATTAAACATGATTGTATATTATTAGCATCATTTAATAATAAAATCTTTAAATTGTGTTCCATTTTCTTTTTATTTATCAATTTCGTTTTTCAAACAAATTGTATTTAAACGTGTTAGAGAAGATTAGAATTTTAAAACATTCATAAAAATTGTTGTACTTACTAAAATAATACAATTTCTGCACCGAATACAATAAATATATCTAACCCATTTACTCATATTATTTCTTATCATCATTTATTTAACAACATAATTATGATTAATGTTTATGTAATTAATAGTATATTGCAATTACAATAATATTTAAATTGTTTATTTCATTATGGAGTATATATGAATTAAGCTAATCAAGCAAAAGCAGCCTAATTATTTTCCTATCTAAAAACAATTACAGCTAACATTCAACACCTAGTAAATCTCCTAAAGTTCTGAAACACTGGAATCCTTTATTTTCTAATTGAAGACAACAACCAGGCATTGACATAATATACAAGGATACAAAAATCCAACATTTCAAGCATTTTTGCTAAGAGAGTAAGTAATTCCAGTAACTCTACGTATCTATAATTTCTTGCAGAAGCTGAAATCCAATGAATCACAATATGAACAAGAAACAATAGACTCAAAACTCAACAATCATCTGTGGAATCGACTTAGTCGTGGATTGATGATCTAGTAGTTAGAGAAGATCTCATGTTCACAATGGTGGATTTGTCAGCTCCTAACTTGATAGCTCCTTTACTTGCTTCTAGGAACCTTGATATGGCACCTTTCGCATATTCGTGCGCTGCTTTTACGGTAATTTTCTTGACTGTCTCACCATGAATACTGCTCAAGAAATGGTCACCATTGAGAACAGCAGCTAACTGTACCAACTCGCTCTGAAACTCGGATAACGTTCTATGTTCATTGGTTTCGGTCCTCCTTAAAGGAACTACATCAGGTAAAACCTCTGCAAAAAGTTCTTATGTCACCTCCCTTGAGTATATTTCCCAGCCAGAGTTGAGTATTTCAATAGATAAAATAACACATGTAGTTCATTTTTCCAGATTCATGCTACATAACAAAACCTTTTTATAACAAAGCATGTGCAAAATTAGCTATTGAAATTCAGAAACCAATCATCTTGACTAAGACATTGTAAAAAGCTAATGTTTTAAGCTTTTGGCCGGAATAAGTTTTGCTGATTATTACCTGGGCAATCGGTTCTTGGAGAGGTTAGTTCGGTGACAATATGATCAAAAGTGCCCGCCCAAGCATCTCTGCGAGTCAAAAAACTGGACGAGAGATTCAGCAACTTCTTTATCGTCGCGGGAATGGAGGAGTGTTCAAACTCTGAGTTTGGATCCGGCCCATTTGGCTTACTTATGACTACATTTAAAAATAACGAGACAAGTAAATCAAGATCAAGCCACATAATGAAGTTATTGAAGTGAAGCTAAATTTGCCAAAAAGCTGTCATTTTCAGTGGCTTAAGCACTAATGATAGACTACTTCCATATTATATGAAGCATATGTCTTATTAAGGCAACTTTTATCCAAATGAAAGAAACCATGACTAAACAAAATCATCTTATTATCTGCAAATGTGCTACCATTTGTTGCAATTCCCTATTCATATATTATAAGCACAAAATCATCAGTTTCAGATAACATTAGGTGAAAATTTTCAGTACTTAACAAGTAAATATTTGAAAAATGAATGTTTTACCCCCTAAACTAGTAGTCAATGCACCCACCCTAGCCCCATTTCCATGATCCGCCTTTGCATCTGCATCTAATAGCAGAGACAAACATCAACTAGCAAAGGAAAAATAAGGAAACGAAATCGAACTCACCAGTTCCTTTCTTGATCCAAGGAGAGACCATGATAGTCGGGACACGAACACCGAGCCTGTCAAACTGAAAGAAATAAGGAGAAGGGCCGATATTTCCATCCGGATTCGGAACGTTTACGAAAGGGGTTTGGACATGATCATAGAATCCTCCATGTTCATCATAGGTAATTATGAAAAGGGTCTCATTCCACTGAGGACTCTCCCTCAATGTCTCATACACCTCCTTCACTAACTTCTGACCGTTAGCAACATCATGGGACGGATGATCATCGTTCGCTGGGAATCCAATCAGATCAAAGTAGTTAGGTTCAATCACAGTTAGACTAGGCAACTTTCCATCCCTAGCATCTTTCTTGAACTTCATATCATACTGATGAAACTTAAACGCATACTTCAATCTCCTCAAATTCCTAAAGAACAATGTTGTGGGAAAGTTCTTGAAATAAACACCGAAATCCAAACCGTTTTCATCAAGTGAATCAAATATTGTGTTCTGTGGGTACCCAAAAGCTAACTGTTTAATCACATGGCTTGTGGATCCATGAGAAGTAGCAGAGTACACAAATAGCCTATTGGGCTGTGTTGGACCAGGAATTGAAGAAAACCATCTATCAAAAACAGCAAACTCTCGAACTAAAGAAGTATAAATAGGCACATTTTCAGGCCTAAACCCTTTCATTACAGTTTCTGATAGATTCTCTGACATTCTCGAAGCTTGCTCCACAAAACCAGACATCGAAGGTATTAAGCCCGACCCGAATACCTGCTTCGCGACATCTTCGAAGGAGTGACCCGGGTCCGGATCCACATACTTTGCATCATCGGAAAAACAAATAGTTTCATTACTACCTGCTTCTGTTGAAACTGAATTGCATTCTTCCCCTGTGACTCCATTAATTAAAGGGTTCACAGATTTCTTCATCCACCCAAGTAAATGGTCAAATGATCTGTTCTCCATCACTAACACAACCACAGTTTTGATGGGCTGCTGCTGCTGATGGGTGAGCAGGAAAACTGTTGAAAACGTCAGAAAAATCAAGAAAATAGCTCTCATTTTCTTGATTCTGGAGAAACAAAGTTTATTGAGGTAAAGAACAGAACTTTTCTCCCTATATCCTGCAAAGAATGTTCTAGTTTCAGTAAATTTATCAAGGGTTATTTATACCCAAGCGGGAAACTTTAGAATGGTGGAGAATAAAAGATTTACGGAAAAATCTATGTTTCTATTCAGATCTTCAGTGAGTGGGTGAATAAGATGAAACGTGTTCAAACTGGCATTGCTTTGGCAAATTCAAGTTTTGTGATGCATACAGACAAGAGAATGCTGTCCAGCCACTCCACCGTGGGGTGTAATTCTTGAAATACATTCAATGGAACTTTGGATTTGATTCATTTACTAATGGCGGGTTTTACATTTATATTAACATAGTTTCAGTATTTCTAATATGTAATTGGTCTTGTACATCAAGCTTAGCGGGTAGTATTTTAACAGAAAAAGATACATGGTTAATGGGCAAATTCATGACTCCTCATGTTCACATTCACATGCTTGGTATTATGCAAACGTCGTACATGCATTCCATATATGAGCAACTGTCAATTTTGATTCGTAATCCTTGATAAAATTCAATATAAATGTGTTTGTTGGAGTCGTAAAGAACATGATATTCTATAAATAAAATCTCGTGTTTTCGAACATGTCAACTAGTGAAGGAGAAAAAACAAGTGTTGGTAGTGATTGATTTGACATAACTCGACTCCGAACAAGAACAAATCATTTAGTAAGTAGGAAACCACCCTGTGCTCACTTAAAATCCTAAACTGAATTATTTAACCCGACTCGAACCCGAAAAACTCCAATCCGAACCTTATTTTTTTTGTGTTGTGGTCGTGTCGGGTTGACGGATCGTGTTGAATTTTACCACCAAAAATACCAAGAAAGTTACAAAAGGCACGCAAACCAATGTGGAACTCAGCAGCACACCCGTGATTCAGTGACCACAACAAACAACGAGGCTTGTATGATATGATGAAGACGATATTTTCTTTGGGAGTAAGATAAATAAAATGGCTTTTATTTATTAATAAAAGAAAGGCTTCAATCTTGTCCTTAATATACGCGAGAAATCAATCAAGCTCCAACTAAATATATGAATGATGCTACATTTAGTGGTAAGCTAAACTTTGGCTTTCGGAGCAATTGAAATTAGAATTTGGGTTCTTGATTCGTTTGATGAACAATTTTGATTTAAATAGTGTGTGTGTGTGTGTGTGTGTGTGTGTGTGTGTGTGTATATATA
>NC_133320.1:19088168-19116667 GCF_012295235.1 Primulina huaijiensis | reverse complement strand
AAAAACCTTATAGGCTTTTATACTTGTCGTATCCCTTACCGGGAGTGTGGGATGTCGTCTTAACATCCTCCCAGGATTTATAACAAGTTTTTGAAAAAATTATTTTTATTATTTCTAACAATAACATTATATTATATATTACATATATAAACAATAAATAAATAACAGTAAAATAAATATTATTACTTTTGTTACCTTTTTCTTCTGTTCGGAGCTTGGAAAAATATGGAGGACTTTTAGAGCTTCGTGCTGATAACGTGTTGTGAAAAAGTAAAAATTTATGGAAAAAAGTAAAAATCTCAAACTCTCAAAATTATCACACTACACACTTTATAATATTTTTCTCTCAACTCAATTGTGATTTTCTTCACAAATGAGAGATCTATTTATAGAAAATTTTTACAAATAATCCAAAAATAAAATACATCATTACCTACATCATCACACACTAATTTTCAATATTCAACACCTAATTTTTACCTAATTTTCAACATTCAACATTCACATTTTCAACACAAATATTTAACACATTTTTAAATAATTTTTCAACATATACAAATTAATGAAGAATTCACGTCAATTTTACAATGATGGCATTTCCATAAATGAATAGCTATCAAAGGGCCAAAAAGGAAAAAAATTGAAAGAGGTGTACACACCAACGTACTAGAGGTAGTTTACTATGGTATATTGAGTTTAATATGGTATTGTTAAGATTGGTATTTGGGTCTAATTCAACCCCAAAAGCTAGCTCAAAGGGGAAGGATTGTCCAAGATCATATATACAACTTCCATGTATATTATCCAAACGATGTGGAACAACTAACACACTCGTCACGCCCAGGAATGAACATCTGGAGCGTGAAGTTTACAAATGACCCTACTGTGAGCAAAACGGGTGGCCCAATTATGAACAATCCAACACATAACGGTGGAACATAGGCTCTGATATCATATTAAGATTGAGATTTGGAACTAACTCAACCCCAAAAGTTAGCTCAAGATGAGAGGATTATCCAAGACTATATATACAACTCTCATGTATATTATCTAACCGATGTGGGACAACTAACAAGTATATTGAAAATTTCCACGCATAGAATATAACGTATCGAATTTTTTCGTATTAAAAAAATATACCGATAACGTATCGAAATTTCGATATAGTACAAGTAACATACCAAATATTTGCGATATATCTATATTTCGGTACGCTATCGGTATTATGTAGTTCATACAACATTAGGTTATAAAATGAAAATGAGAGCTAGAGTGGTTTTGATTTTTGGGTATATAATTAGTTTTAAAAATGGGCCACTTTGATTCTTTGACCTTAGTTTTCTTATTTTATTTATAATTTCATTACTTATAAATAATTATTTGTTTAATTTATTAAATTTTTTGGTATTTCGGTATGCTGAGAATATCGATATTTTCGGTATACCAAAAATTTTCGATATTTTTCCTACTACTAGCACCAACATACCAAAGATATGTCCCACTTTAATAAAGATAGCGAAGAGATAGAGTCGTTAAATATGAGTAAAATTAGAAAGTTGTTTGTTAATTGATATTTCCAATGAATTTATCAATTTGTATGAAAAAAACATATTTATATAATTGAGACGAATGTAATATCATATTTTCATTTTTTCCGGAATTATTTTATAAATATAATATCTAAAAACACCAAAAACAAAATCTTCATTTCCATAAAACATTAACTCTACATTTTGTATAAATTTACAATGCAAACCATAAAGAGTGCAACAACAAGAAAATAGCTGGAAAAAAAAATACAACATATATTTAAAGTTAATTGCTGTCGGAACATAAACAAATACTCATAAATTATCAGCAAAAAAAATAGATGATGAAATGATTTATGGTTTTTTGAAGTTCCACACCGATCTTGCTCGAACGATCTCTGCGTTATCATCTTCCATGCGAAGCAAATGTGTGCATTCTAAGTCACAATTTTCATTAGCAATCTCTCCAATATTATTCTCTTCACAGGTTCTTGGTTTCATACTTGTTAGAGATTCTAGCACATTCGACTGACGACATTCCCGTCGGTATTCGAGAATCATGCTCGTAAGATTATAATCTTCGAGTATTTTTATCGGCACGCTCTGGCATAAAACAAATATTTTACTACATTATCATCTATCTAGCTATATTACAAAAGTGGGAAGGATTGACTAAAATTTCATCGTGATTCGTCATCTTTGTCCTTCTTTTACATGTACTTTTAAATCAAGCTGAAAAATTGACGTAGATGTTTTAGTAAAATAAATTACTAAATGATTAAGTTTTTGACTTACCTCCAAAATCCATCCAATGTATTTGACATTATTAACATGTTGATTAGCATCCATATCGCTCCATCGAGGCTGGATTGATCAATACATGTTATGAAGATATACAATAAACAATGAATCAAATCGATCTAAGAATGAGAAAAAATATCGAAATTTTCGATATTTAGAAGATTTCGATACGGTAATGATATTAAATCTGAAAAATTTCGGGAAGTATATCGAAATATCGAAATAATATATATAAATTAAAAAAATATAAAATTTTTTCGGTATAAAACAATATATACCGTTATCTTATTAAAATCTCAGTGTACCGCAAAATTTTGGTATAATCGGAATGCTTATATATACCGAACATTTCAATATACCGAGACTCAGAATACCGAAAGTTTCGTCATGGTATCGGTATATATTTTTTTATACTGTAATTTTTGGTATGATATATATGATATAGGATTTTCGGTAAAATATGGTACGGTATATCACCCCTAATTGATGAGTGAAATTAATTGATCATATTTCCATATATAAGTAAAATGATCTTACAGCCAAGCCAGTTCGCATGATGTGAGCTGTTTCATGAGTGAGCTTCTCGATCTTCTCACTGTCATTATTTTGTGGAGGAATCGAAGCTCTGTTGAGGTAGAATGGCTGGACTTCATTCTTCACTTCATCTGGGATTTTACTCAACCTTCTTGTTTCTCTGTTCATCATTGCCCATGTACTGCATACATATACGATATTAATACTGAAATTTGACAACGTATAAAACTCGGATTAAATCGGAATTAAATTATTTTTTTTTTAATTTAATTTTCATCTTTCAAACACATGCAAGACTAGTCCTTGTTCTTAGAGAAAATTAATGAGGGAATTAACCTGGTAGCTCTTGTTATTATTTTTTGGGTGTTGAAATCTCGAATCACCCAATCTCTACGCATTCCGTTTTTACCTGCCGCATCCACCCATGTGTCTATCTCAACCAAATCTCCCCTATCAACAAATCGTTTAATGCAAATTAAACAAAAGATTATAAAATATTTGGAGTTTAATCATTGCGCTTGCGCCTAATTAATTATGGCAAAAATTTGTGTGAGACGGTCTCACAGATCGTATTTTGTGAGACAGATCTTTTATTTGGGTCATCCATGAAAAAGTATTACTTTTTATGCTAAAAGTATTACTTTTTATTGTGAATATCGGTAGGATTGACCCGTCTCACAGATAAAGATTTGTGAGACTGTCTCACAAAAGACATATTCAATTAATATGGAAAGAGTACCATTTTGGTTCGTTCCATTTGCGTATTCGTAATTTTTATATTGACGAATTTCATTTTCTGGCAATTTTATTTCATTTCTCTATGGGAAGTGCTGACGTGGTAATGTTGATACCACACCAGTCAATATCGGCTCCACGTAAGAGAAAAAACTAACTGAAATTTGGAGACAAAAATGCAAACTAAAAATACATATTTCCCTTGGCTATAAATGTAAATATAATTAGGGAAAAACAAATATTACCAAGAGCTGTATTTGTCAACTTGTACGAGTATACGAGTAACAACCCAAATAAGTTTCCGAATGCTCATCTCACGGGTTGCCCCGAACCCGTTCCCACCCACGCCCGAACTCGCCACATGATTCAAAGCTGTCTCCTGCACCAAAAATTTTAATCAACATTTTCTTGAATAAATTAAACTTAACATAAAATACCACATCATGCATCATAAGTATTTTTCTCGTAGAATAATTGCTTTGATCATTTTACAAAATATCGATATTTCATTTAATAAAAATACTTTAAAAATCTATTTCATTAATTTTTTTTCAAAATTACTGTTATCTATTTCTTTATCACCATCTATATATTCTTTAATTGATAAAAAAAAAAAGTATAGGATACATTTCAGATTGATAATTTAAAAATATAATAAATGATTGATTTATTCAGAAAAAAAGCAAGATATTTAACCAATAATATGACACTAAATCAAGAGAAGAATTTTTTTTTTTAAAAAAAGCAAATTAATAATTAAAATCATGTACCTGGAGAAGATTCATTAGGGTTTCCATTGTAGCAGTTTTATCAGGTCCAATTTCATAAGATCTTATGACAAAAGATTGCCTGAACACGAACCGATTCTCCACAAATCTACCCATCAAATATTCATGATTCTTAGGCTCCTGATCGTCGTCATCGCATTCGCTGTTGCTTTGATCCAAATATGGAATCCCACCAACATGACTTCCGTTCACTTTCTTCCCGTTGATCGTCTCCACATTCGTCCTCGTGTTTGCATTCAATCTCAAGGATTTCCTCATCTTGGAGCCATGATCAAAACCGAAACGAACCCGCCTTCTAGAGGAGTTGAATATCCCGTCGTTCTTTTCCAAAAAACAAGGATTTGCATGAACATAATTCAGAGCTGCACTGTTTTGCATGGAAGCCATGATTGATAACCTTTAATCCTTGATCTATTCTCCTGATTTAATAAAATTCATACGTTTTCCTTTACAAATTCCCAAAAAAAAATATGCAATTAAAAGTGAAGAAATATAAAAAAAAAGGTGAATCCTTGTGATGCTGCGCTTAATAAGTAGCTCATCTACTTATTGAGAAAGCATGGCGAAATTAAGGGTCGGGAGATTACACAAAAAAACAAACAGAAAATAAAAAGTTGAGAGGAAATAAAAATAATATTTTCTGTGCATACGTGTGACCAGTAGCTTAAAATGTTGAATACAAGGGGTACACAATGGACATTGGCAGCTCAACCACTTTTTTCTTGGTGAGGGAGAAAATGAATATATGTCCTTCGTTGATTTACGCGAAAAAAGGTGGAGAGTTGTGCGTTTGAATAGTGTTTCACAAATTCAAATAAAATTAGTATTAAAATGGAATGGATATCTTACTTATAGACTAATATTAGTGGTGTATTAATATAAAGTAAATAGCATCTTTTGACACAGGCTGTGTGTTGGAGATTTAATAAAATTAAATCTATAAATTTTATGATTAAATCTATATATCACAACGTATTAGGAATTCATGTTGAATTATCAGAAAATATAAATAACAGTAAACGTGTACCAGAATCCATTGATTGATCTAGCGTTGGAGTTATGGATTTTCCAAGGCAAGAGAGAATCGACCACTTTATCCTTGTTTTAGATGAAAGAAGGAGAGAGATCTAAAATATATATGTCGTATATATTTTGTGTTATTCTCTGTGTCTCGAGGACCATAACCTTAATTATATAACCTTAGCAGTCTTTGGCCCATCATAGAAGATTTAATTGGACTGGATTTCTATGTATAAGGTGGACCATACAAATTTATTTACTACTTTGGAAACCTATAATTAATTATATCACCTTATTCGATCTTTTATTAGATAACTTGTCCATGTACAATTAATTAAATTATGTGAGCCCACAAAGTAATTCCAACAATATCTCACTTGGGCCACATACGTTATCCGTATATTGTACATGCAAAAACTGGATTGAGCTATTGCTATCTAAACCAAAGTATTCCTTAACAATATGGTCTATTGATTATACCAATATTGAACCAAAGAGGTCGTCGCTACATTTCAAAATCATTAGTGTCACGCCCCGAGTCCGGGCCCGTGGCTGCGTGACTGCACAATGGGTCTCTATAACAACTACTTCGTATTCATCATCGCTTTTGCGAAAATGATTAACCAAAGTTGCTATAGAAGTCCATTGTAAGCCATTATAAACTCATTTTAAATCTTTGATTTTTAAGATGTGGGACATGGTATCACAATCACCCTCTTTCAGAATGCGACGTCCTCGTCGCGGCTTGACCCCTCGATCTACTAGCGCCGAGAATCTAGAGGTGGCTCCTACAGGTTCAAGAGGTGGCTCACGTCATGTAGCACTTTGCCCCGCATGTTCAAGAGGTGGCTCCCATGCATATAGCACTTTGCCCTGCATAGCACTCATTTCCCGGTGTTCCATGCCGGTGACCGGCTCTGATACCATTCTATCACGTCCGGAGCTCGGGCCCGCGGCTGCATGACTGCACAATGGACCCCTATAACAACTACTTCGTATTCGTCGTCGCTTTTACGAAAATGATTAACCCAAGTTGCTATAGAAGTTAATTATAAGCCGTTATAAACTCATTTTAAATCTTTAATTTTTAAGATGTGGGACAAATGTATCACAATTAGACCATCAATAATCACAATATCAATATAATCAATAACATAGATCAAGTATGAATGTGTAGCATGGAAATACATAAATGTGATTCAAGAATAAAACATGCATTTTCAACTGGTCCTCATAATGACTCAAATAGTACTCCAATAACAAACTTTACACCAGATGGTAAACTGCAATGAAAAACATCACTTTATTTCAGATATTCAAATAAATTTTAGTCTATATATAAATTTTAGTCTGTATATAAACTGAAATCATTTCAAATGAGTCAATGTTTAAACCGAATACAAACTCTCACTGTAGAGGCATATCATCTATATATACAACACCAAAGTGTGTTACATGCCCATATACATCTTGGGTGGCCAACCCACGACAAACGCATCAACAATTATAGAGTTTGTAATAACATGCTCAATTAACACACAATCATTCTGAATTATTTCCTTCCAACTGGAAACTCCAGGTCAATATATTTTAACTTTGACAAACTTTAGTTGTTTTTAAATATAATATAGACGCTTTATTATCACAATTGATCCTCATTAGTTTCTTAGACCAATGATCATTATCGACGACAAAATTCTACAACTTTATTCAAAGTTCAAATTTCCAACTATTTCCAAATGTTAGATCTCCGATATGTGAGAACAAAATCCTTAGTTTACTTTATGTACCACATAACCTGATTAATGATCCAATAATGAGTTTCTTAAATATCTGCCCAACATTTTAATGACGTACACAATATCCAAACGGTGTTCTCTATAAATCCTAATGAGATTACCACATGATAAAATTTATACTACCATATATGTGGACATAAACATCAATATATTATTTTCAATGTTGACTTTCCAATTTAATTACTTCCACTAAAGTCAACATACAAAATTAATTTGCATTTAATTTCATTATTATATGCATGCATACAATCGATGTCATTTAAAATATTGATGTTCAATTTATCAAGCTTATAAACTTATCAATCAAGAAATCAATATCAATCATATTTGAATTTTGAAAAGTCGAAATGTTTCATTACCACATGGATAAATGAAAAACTAGATTTGTTTAAACATGAAACTAAATTCAAATTTCGTCTAAAAATGGTGCAATATAAGTGTTTTCCAATTACATTTCCTAAATAAAGCTTTTAAAACACCAACAATGTTATTGCTATTTTCCATAAGATCTATCTTTCACTATCAGTTGGCAACCGGCTTCTTATGCAACCCTTTCTTTGTACGCCAATTGGCGTATTTGGGACAATAATTTTTCACATGCCCATCAGCCTTTTTCCAAAAGAAATAAGTAATCACTTTATCTTGTTTTTGTTACTCCATATGTTGTGAAGTCCCAGAGTTTCCTTCCTTGTTGCTCCTCCTCCTGAACGCACTGCGCAATAAGCTCATTCTAGATCCATTTTTCCTTCTGGCTATTATCACTTATTTTGAATTGCTTAAATTACGTAGGTAGAGAGATCAAGACTAAATGCACGAGTATGTCTTCTAACAATTCCAACTTGAATGCTTTTTGCCGAGTCAAAATATTTGACATTTCCATTATGCACTCTCTTATGTTCCATTTCTCTTTGTACTGCATGGAGACAAGTTTAGTCAGAATAGTACTTGTCTCGATCATTTCGTTTTCCGTTAAACAATATGCTATTTGAGTAAAAAACTTTTTGGCATCATTTTCTTCAGGAATTGCACCACTTATAATATCTGGAATGGAATGTTACATAATAATCAGACTTATGAGATTGGATCGATCTCACTTTTCCAAAGAACCATTTTGATTAGCAATTTCTGAACTGGTCAAAGGTGCGGGGCGAACTTCTCTTAACGCATAGCCTAAATCCATGCAGCCGAGCACTATCATAACATGCTATAACAAAATAGAACAAAAATTCATAATAAATTATAGTCATGCATATATTTAAATTAAATAAATCACAAAAATATATGCATGCATGTGGTGGGCCCATAAAAGTACATAACACAATATTGATATTTATTCATTGAACAAAAATAGCAATTTTTAAGTGATACACTTAAATATTATGGCTATTAAATATTGATAATAAATCTAGCCAACAATATGCATTTCTTTGGATCGACAATTGTATACATAGATAAATCCAAAATTATCACATATTGTGTTAAAATTTGACCAGAAAATGACCTTCTTTTGATACAATTTTGTCATATCTTTTACCTATACTTATTCTTTATTTAAAAAGAAAATAAATCGATAATGAATTAGGAGCCAATCGTTTTTCGCATTAATTTACCACAATTTAATATTATACAATGTGTCTACAATCTGGCAAGAAAATAATATTCATTTGGGCCGTTTAATTTCAGCATAGTTTTAACATCCTTTAAGACCATATAATTATGTGCTTATAATCTGACCAATAAATAACATTTCTTTGGGCCAATTATTTTATGCATAAATATAAACATTTTTTTGGGGTCACTTATTAAGACAACAATCTGGAAAAAAAATAGTGTTTTTTTGGGCTGATTATTTTTCGCACAGATAAAAATGACTTGAAGAAGATATATTGAACCCAAAGCTAGCAAAAAAATAGTGTTTTTTGGGCCGATTATTTTCCACATAGATCTAGATATACTTTAAAATCATCTATTGTGTTTTAAATTTGACCAAAAAATATTCTTCCTTTGGGCATGCTATTGTTCGCATAAATTGAAGCACAAATTTTTTTTGAACTTTAACAGTATCTACATATCTCAAAATCACTTTATTAGCATGTAATTTAAATTTAACCAAATCTGAGATACATTATATTAATTTAACTTAAAGTTTTCACAAGAAAATTCAATTTATTTTAATTGAGCCAAATAAAAAATATAGAGACCAGATATGCAAGAAATAAAATATTTTTACCTCATAATTATTCATTTATAAATATTTTATCGAAATAAACAAAAACGATAAAATAGTGAATAATTCCATATTAATTTTATTTCATGCAATTAAAATTTGAAATTGTCAAATTTAATTTCACAAATCATAATTATGGAAGTCAAAATTTAATAAAACGTCAAAATTTTGAATTTCAAAATCTGGTTCAAAATTGGACAACCAAATAAAGATTTAAATTCAACCAAAAATCCCCAAATCAAATCCAAACCCTAATCCTAACCTAGAATAAATCAGCCGCCTCCAGGACATTTTCCGGCGACTACAGTCATCAGTGACCACGACCCATCGTCGCCTCACCACGGCCGACCACCACCCTATCATCTCCGACCATCAATCGACCACCAGTCACGTGTTCTGTTTTGTTCGGAGCGTCATTTGAGCAAAAATCCGATCGTCACTGCGGTTTGTTTTGGCCAATGGTGGCCTGAAGTTGGTCTTCCTGACATGGTGGATCGGCCTGCACATTCAATTTCCGGATTTGGATTTCTCATGGTGATTAATTTCTCAACTAAAGCTAGGGTTTGAACAAAAATTGATTTTGAAATTTGGGCATTTCGAATTTTGACCATATTTTTCAGATGTTGGTTTCCAAAAAAAAAATTGATTTAAATTATTCATGAAAATAATAAATTAATTTTTTAGATATCGAATAATTCAAATTATTATTGATTGATCCTGGAAATTTCATAGGAATGTTTTTAGTTTATAAATGTAGCCCTCACATGATCAATCAATGTTTTTAGTTTATCAAGTTTGTATGCAGGTTTATTATTTGAGAAAAAAAGAAATTTACTTTGCACGCAGGTTTATTATTACTGAATACTTTGCACGCAGGTTTATTATTTGAGAAAAAAGAAATTTAAATAGGAAATGTTTGTTTATTTAATAATGATTTAAACATTTTATGTTGGATTTTTGTTATGGGGTGCCATTTTTAAAGTGAAATATACAAGGTGAAAAATGAAAAAAAACTAATGCGAAAAGGCCAGGTTGATTTAGTAGGTTCTCGTGATTTGACATAGTTAATGATGGAATATATATGAATTTTTAGATGCATATATCCAAAGTATATTCAATAATGAAATTTGGTGGCATTATATGATGAGTTGAGTTTTGTGGGTTAAATCATATTAAAGGAAACAAGATGAATTCACTCCATCTAGTTTGTGGGTCAATATATATTTCAAACAATGTGTATCTATTTTATTAGTTCATTATTAAATGAATATCATTCAAGCCCAAGATACAAGGGCCAATCCCGCTAAGAACTCTTAAAAATCTATAAATAGAGGTGCATTATCCCTATCCAAGGTACAATATCATTTATCCAATTTGAGCTCTCTAATGTTCAGAGAATATCATTCAATTGTTTTCTGATTTGAGATTTAGAGTGTCTACACTTGGTAACTCTGACGTATGTTCATGATATAGTTGACGACCCATGAATTTTGATGTTTACCGGCTTATGGCTACGAGGATCCATTTACGAGTTAGTCTTCTACGACTACTTTGACTTGTTTACGAGCCAATCGGATTTTCCCACTACGATCTACATAATCCAAGTAGTTACATTTTTTTGGCTACATTAGCTTGGTGTCTTCTGTGAGAAAGCGTTTACTCGTCATTGAGAATGAATATTCAATCTCACGCTACTCATGATACTGATGATGGCAGACAACCTCCTCCCGTGAGCCAAACACTATCGGGAATGCATATCACTTGGGAGGCATTGAGAACCATGTTGGAGGAGCTGAAGCAGCAGCATAATTCGTGGCATCCCAACAGCATAGCAAGGTAGACAAAACTGGCGACAATGAAAACTCGTCCACTTGTAGCCCAAAAAATAAGGAAGTAAAGAAATAAGCAAGTGAAGCAAAGGACCCACTAGGTCATTCCAAGAGGAAAACCTCCCACAAGGAAGGAAAGACAAAGAGTCGCATGGACGACTCCCTTTCTGAGAACTATTCTTGGACATGGGTCATACATACACAATGAATGATGAATAAAATTCTTAGCAATCATGTCCGCTCGACGTAACCCATTTACAACGACCATCTTGGTCGAGTCACTGCCTACGGGAATGAAAATCACCAACCTCCTAAAACATGAAGGAACCGGTGATCCACAAGATCATCTTGACAGATTTTATGTGAAGAAAAATTTATACGACATAAGCGACACCACTTACTATAAGATTTTTGAACCACTCTATCGGAACCCTACTTGTCTGGTTCAACAAACTACCTCCTAGAACCATTGAAGCTTGAAGCATTTAACTCAACATTTTCTCAATCAGTTCTTGATCAATAAAAAGTATTTGAAGACAACAACATGCCTGTTTACGATAATTCAAAAGGAAGGGGAGAGCCTACCGCACTACGTGCAACAGTTTACGCAAGTTGTCCACGAAGTTCCACTTGACTTGCTAGCTAGGATAATGCAGAAAACCTTCCACATAGAAAATTCAAAGAGTCGATAGCTGGGAAGCACCAAAAGACCGTAGAATAATTATATAAATGGTCCGAAAAATATATTTTGATTGAAGATCTACCAAGCCGCGGTACTTGGGGATGAAAATAAGGGAGGAAGATAAAATGGAAAGTAGAAAGAAAGAAGATAAGCGAACGACTCAAAGCCCTTGGCTTTAGTTCACCCCTTTGAATGCATGTTTAACTGACATATTGGCAGTGGTTGAGCAACATGGTTATTACAACCCCTGAGCCCTATGAAAGAAAACCCTAAGTGACTACTATAAGAGAAGTATTGTAATTTCCATAGAGAAAAAAGACACGCCACTGAAGATTGTTTCAGCCTCCGCGCCAAGATAGAAAAGTTGATCAAACTAGAAAACTTAGGTGACTATGTGGATAAGTCTCACAATCAAAAGCGAGATAACAAAAATCGAGACGATGATCGTCAACGTGAACAACAAAGAAAGCGGGGTGAGACAAACAAGAAACCCTAGTAAAGAGAAGAATATTCCCACAAGAGGCACGATATATGTTATAACTGGGGGGACCGGCTTGTAATGACACAAGTAATGCAATAAAGACTCTCATGCGGGCTGCCAGAGGAGAAAACCCGTCCTCACACCCAGCAGCCACCCGCGCAGTAAATGAGATATCAAAGACAAGGGAGGAAATGTCTTTCGGAAACACAGACTTGGAAGCCTGTTGTGACGACTTAATAATTTATGCCTCAATTTCTAACTTTTGGACAAAGAAGATTTTAATGGACTCCAAAAGCTCAGTAAACATCATTGTCTACGGAGCATTCCAAAAAAAAAAAAAGGATGAGCAATGCACAATTAACAAAAGTGAAAACATCTTTTGTCGGTTTTGCGAGGAATTTAGTTGAAGAAGTAGGAGAAATCACTCTGCCTATATCTCTAAGGCCATCTCCAACCCAAAATTCTATTTTAAAGCAACTCTACTTTAAAATAATGTAATTTCTGCATCAAATATTATATTCATCTCCAACCCATCTACTTCAAATCTTACTCTAAAAAGAATATTCTCAGAATATTCCTTTTTAAAAATATATTTAAATTATTTCTTATTAATTATTAAATATATATTTCTAATTTTATTAATATAATTATAAGTATCATTTAATATTTATTTAAATTGTTTAATGATTATAAAAATTGTTTAATAATTATCGTTTAATATTTATTTAAATTGTTTAATAATTATTAAAAATTTATTTAATTGTTTAATATTATACGAATTGAAACATAAATTATTTAAATGGATAAAATATAATAATACATGACTTTGAATTAAAAAAACATAATACAAATACATGACATTAAATTAAAAAATACATTACAAATACAATTTCAAATATTTGAATGACCATATTCATCCCATAATTGATCAATCAAAGCATTTCGTAATGCAAAGTGGGCGTCTTTGTCTTTTATTTTTTTATATCGAGCGAGAAATTCTTGAAATCTGATATGTTCATTGACAACAATTTCTACCACTGGAGTCGGTGCTTCCCTCGCATCTTGAATTGGTGCACTAAGATCACGTTCATCTTCGATTATCATATTGTGCACTATAATGCATGCTTTCATTATATCATGCAAATGATTTTTCTTCCAGCCACGGGCGGGAGATGCCACAATTGCAAATCGTGATTGAAGAACGCCAAATGCACGCTCCACATCTTTCCTGCATGACTCTTGTTTCATCGCAAAATACTGCTTCTTTGGACCACGCGGATCATGGATAGTCTGCACAATAGTTGACCATTTCGGATAAATACTATCAGCTAAATAATATCCAGTATCATATTCTTTGCTTCCAATATTGTAATGAGCTGGAGGAGCAATTCCTTGTGCAAGATTGGAAAATAGACCGGACGACTCTAAAACATTTATATCATTATTGGTTCCGGGCATACCAAAATATGCATGCCATATCCAAAGATCATAATCAGCCACCGCTTCTAAAATGATTGTTGGAGAACCACTACGACCTGCATATTGTCCCGCCCAAGCCGTGGGGCAATTTTTCCACCTCCAATGCATACAGTCGAGACTTCCCAACATTCCAGGAAAACCTCGTTGTTTGCCAATATAGAGTAGTCTAGCAACATCATTGGCCGTAGGTGATCTCAAGTACTGCTCAGCAAAAACTTCCACTATAGCTCGACAAAAGCGTTGCATACACTGAATTGCAGTCGATTCTCCTATTTGGATGTATTCATCAGTAGCATCTGCAGGTAAGGCATATGCTAGCATTCTCAATGCAGCAGTTGCTTTTTGATTAGTCGACAGCCCGAGCCGTCCCAAACTATCACTTCGTTGTATGAAATAAACATCGTGATTCTGTATACCATCTACTATCCGAATGAAAAGATTCCGAGACATTCGAAATCGTCTACGGAACATTGCTTCATTATATACTGGATTTTCAGCAAAATAGTCGTTAAACAACTTACGATCAGCAATTTCACGGTCGCGTCGAATGAATATGTGACCCGGAATTGAACCTCCATGTGTGACTTCTTTTTCTTGTTGGATGATGTAGGAAGCAACCAAATTTTGTTCTCGAGATATAGTTGTCAGTATTGCATTGCTTCTGTCTTGGAGATTTTCGAAGAATTGAATATCATCTTCAATATCTGACAATGAATATGAGCTAGACGATATTGCATCAAATTGAAAAGTTGGATTCATTTTTGTGATATGAAGAATGCAAGATTTATGTGTTAGTCGGATAATACAATCCACATTATATAATGGTAGATTTGGAACGGTAGATGGATTTGGAACGGTAGGTGAATTTGGAACGGTAGGTGAAATCGGAAGGGTATGTGTATTGGGAACGGTAGATGAATTTAGAATGGTAGGTGCATTAGAAACGGTAATTGGATTTCGAATGGTAGGTGGATTTGGAACGGTAGATGAATTTAGAATGGTAGATGAATTTGTAACGGTAATTGGATTTGGAAGGGTAGGTGGATTTGGAACGGTAGGTGCATTTGGAACGGTAGGTGAATTTGGAAGGTTATGTGCATTTTGAACGGTAGATGAATTTGGAATGGTTAGGTGCAGTTGGAACGGTAGGTGAATTTGGAATGGTAGGTGAATTCGGAAGGTTAGGTGCATTTGGAACGGTAGGTGAATCGGTAGGTGCATTTGGACCGGTAGATGCATTTGAAATGGTAGGTAGAATTTCTACTATAAATATACTCCTGATTGTTTGAATGAATTATCAAACATTACAAATCATACTCCAAATAATATATTTCTTCAAAGAAAACCAATGGACTCCAGTAGCCGAACATCTAACTACTCTATCGAAGAAGATAAGCTATTTTGTCATGTTTATCTTGACGTCTCGCAAAATCCTATCATCGGTATAAACCAATCCAAAGATCGATTTTGGAGTCGTATTGAAGAAGCTTTCAATGGCAGCAGATCGAATAACATGCAAGAACGCAATAGAAGATCAATGCAATGTCGCATGCAAGTTATCCTCCGTGCTGTTAGAAAATTATGTGGCTGTGTAAGCATAATTGAAAAGCTGAAGCCGAGTGGCGCATCCGAGGAAGATATTGTAAGTCTTTAGTTTTAAAATATTCTAGATACGCTAACTTTATTTTTATACGGGTTGGATATTTTTGTGCAGTTGAACCGAGCAAAAGACTTAATGATGCAAGATAAAAATTTCAGTCGAGGATTCAAATTCGATCATGTGTGGCCTATCATGAAAGATTTGGAGAAATTTTCGGCCAACGACAGTGCACCGATACCACTATCAAAACAACATGTCACAAATTTGGATTCGTCACAATCAGATAATCAAGAACCGGAATCTCCAATGTCAGGTTCTCAAGGAATAAATTCATTTTCAATTAATTTAAGTAGTGATGAAAATGCATGTGGAACTCCATCTCAGCGACCACTTGGAGTGAAAAAATCCAAATTAAAGAAAAAAAGAGAAGAAAATGTATCAGATTTAATTTCTACGATGAAGGAAGGTCATCGCGATCTTATCAATGTACTACAAAAGGGAGCTACCGATATTCAACAAAATTATGATATTAAGCTGTTAATGTTGCAAAATGAACAAAAAAAGCTAGAAATTTGTCAACAACAAATAGCATTGGCTGCATTTCAAGAGGAGAATAAAATTTTGTACATGGATCTGACCACAATTGGTGATCCAGAAATGCGTCAAATGGTTCAAAATGAAAGAGCAAGAATTATGCAGAAAAGAGAGGAAGAACGTCGTCAACGTGAAGGCAACACATTTGGAAAATATTTTGGTGATTTTGGAGGATCTGGATCTGGATCAGGACCTGATTTTCCAGATTATTGATAATTTAGTTTGATTCTCTTTTATTTAATTTAGTTTGATTCTCTTTTATTATCCTTGCACTTAAATTAAATGTATTTGATTTCGTTTTTTTATTTTAATCGTGTGTTTGAATGTTTAAATATTATTCAATAAATTTGTGTATTCGATTATGTTATTTACAGTAATGATTTACATTAACCTTTCAATTTATAGATTAATATGTTAATCAAATAAATTTCAATTATTAATACTAACAAAATATTTTTTTATTTAATATATTAATTAAATGCTTTTAAATCATTTAAAATATATTAAAGAATTCATATATTATTAAATATATTATTTATTAAATTAATCATAATTTAAAAATAATAAAAAAGTAAATAAAATTATTTTTAAAAAAAATACAACACCCTGCGTCAAATTTTGATGCAGGGTGCCTCCTGCGTCAAATTTGAAGCAGGAGATGTGGGGCGCTATTTTGGATTCCAAAATAGCGCCCCGGTTGGAGATGCCCTAAGATCTTAGCCCTTGATGAGCCACGAAGAAGGTAAAGTTTTTAGTAGCAAAAGCCTTTCGGCTTACAAAGTGATACTAGGGCATCCAAGTCGGAATTAGTTTCGACCCATAACGTCCACATATCACATGAACTGGAATTTCTAACTTTGGAAGGATGGAGATTGTCGGCTCGAGATAGAATTTCATACTTCTATTTTGAAAAATTCTTTGGAAATCGGAGAAGGTAAAGCCCTTGCGAAAATTCCTTGAAGGGAAAAAGAAAAAGCTTGAATATGAGGTAGATGGACATATAATACAACTTGTTAAGAGAGAATACCAAAAGAGAGAGAGGTTGATTGCGGCAGAAGCTCTCAAAGATATAGAAGTATCCAAATATCTCAAGAATGCCCTCAAAATTGCATTAAATTCGCATTAGAAGTGGAGAAGGCTTTGACGACCTTTTTGCAGCACAATGTCGATGCGTTTGCTTGGGGAGATGAGGCATTACCGGGAATACCCCCAGATCATGCACTTCACCTTAATGAGGATCCAAGAGTGAAAACAGTAAAATAAAAGAAGAAATACTTTGGTCCAAATAAGAATAAACACATAAATGAAGAGCTGAATAAAATTTTTAACATCAGAATAAATGAAGTGGCTTGAGAATGTCATATTGGTCCCAAATCCAGGAGAAAAATGACGTCTATGCATAGATTTTACCAATTTAAATAAAACATGTCCAAAATATCTTTTTCCATTGTCTCGAATTAACTTATTGATAAATTCAAAAGCAAGATATGAGCTACTTAGTGATAGGTGTCGATTTTATGTGTCATTTTTCGTTATTTTGAATCCGTTGTTGTATGATTTTATCACATCATGTCCATATTTTGTTCATTTATTTCATATTTCGTGTATATGAGTCACTCCTCCCATGAATTGATTGTTTTTATAGGCAAAAGTAACAAAAAAAAAAAAAGAATTCAAGACGGAGTAACAATAGCAGAGGTCGTGCTAGGGCTGTCATTTTGTCGTGCTAGGGCTGTCAAAAATGACAGCCCCAACACAACTTGCAGAAAATTTCTTCTTTGGGCAGAATATGCTTCACTGGGGTGGTAAAAAATGACCGCACTACCGCAACACACAAAAAAACAAGTGCTAGCTAGATAGAGTGGGGTGCGTTAGGGAGGTCAAACATGATCGCGACGCGAATTAGGAAACAAAATTGCACGATCTTTTGGGCAAGGAAATAAGGCTTTAAAGATTCTAATACACATATAAAAGGAGTATACAACCACAAGAGGAAGGGGTCGCACACAATAGATGCCAAAAGAAGAGGGAGGAACACACAAAAGAAGAGCAAGCAAAAAACAAGAAATCAACACCACATTTTCTCTTTTTTCTCTCTTATTTTAGTTATAATTTAGGCTATTTTACCCAAACATCTATGTTTTGATTTCTTTTTGAAGATTGTATTTATTCTTGAGAATACTTGATTAGGTTATTTTATTTTTATTGCATTTTTGGAGCATGATTAACTTTGAAGTGATTTTATATATTATAGTTGATATCGAGCGGAAATTTAATAAAAAGATATGTTAACATAATCCATGTATCTACAACTTGCATAGACATATGAGGTTGGATGTTGATGGTCATAGACAGAAAATCAAAAGATAGAGGATTATAGGGTTCGTTAATGCGATTGCAGTTGTTAAATAACACAATGACACTTGTTATTGCATTTTTAATTATATCAATATAGTTTGACAGGGTATATTGATAGAATAGGGAATTCCGTCAAAAGCATGGATTAAAAATTGAAATACAATCATTAAAAAAGATTCATGGGTAGGTGAACTGAGATCCTAACAATTGTTTGCTTATTATTTTATTTCAAGTATTAATATTTTATTCGTGTTATCTTTCTATTTCTATATTAATTTAGTTTATTAATTGATTTACTTATCGTTCAATTTAATTAAAGAATTATGATTGAGGTAAATTTGTCATATATCAATCTCAGTGAGAATAATATTCGTACTTGTTAAACTATATTAAAACTTGACCCATGCACTAGCGGTAATATCGAGCAAATTGGAGAAATTTAATTGTTCTGATTTATTGTGTTAGAAAAGCTCGATCAAGTTTTTGGCGCCGCTGCTGAGCATTGAATTTGACAAATTTTACTGCTCATTATTTTCTTTAGTTAATTTTTTTCCTATTTATTGTACTTCATTCCTGAATAATCTACCGTTTTCTACTATATATTTGTAGGAATTTTTATTTTGAAATACTTTGAAATGTTTCATCAACAAGTATTAACAAATTTTTCCCAACAAAACGAAGAGTCGTTCTACTCAACATAAGAGAGATTCAATAATTTAGCAAACACCTCTCGGTATCAAAATTGTTATAAATATTGTAACGTTTTTACCCAAGCCACTACTAAACAGACTAATAAGCATGCAAAATTTAAACTTTATAACAAAAATTAAATAGCAAAAATCAACTAATTTAATCATCTTACAACCCAAATGAAAACAGAACAAAAACCGCAGTCTTAATCGTTAATACAACCAAATCGAAAACATAATTTTGAACGAGAAAATGATAAACCAAATAAAACCTCCACTGGATCACCACCGAAAACCTGACTGCTTTAGCCACTGTCGTGGTCGTTCGAACCGTCCAACCTAAGACCTGCCCCATGAAATGGGGTGCCCAAGATGAAAACAAGGACGTGAGCGACAATCGTCCAATACGAGAATGTATGAGTATACAAACTGATTTGCATGTGAAATGCAAAATGCTCGGATATCAAGGATCAAGTCAAGAATCTCATGCTCAGTTTGGAGTCGCCTTAGTGTGTAGTCTATGAGCTTCCCTGGGTATGTTTTGGCTCTCACACTCATCATCAAGACTTGGATCTATAATGTCCAGGGTCATTAGAGCCCGCAGGTCCTGTCGGACACTGTAACTCTTGATGCCCAATCGTCTACAATATAGAACAGGGCTGAGCGGCCCCAACAAACGAGGTATATCTCAAAGATATCAGGCTCAACATGATATGTAATACATAATATGCTAAAGCAATAAAATATGTATCATGCAATAGATAAATATGCAGCATATAAGTGTGTATAATACGCTTGGATATTTCAGTCAGTACATCACGTACCTCACTAAAACAATTTGACAGAATGATTACTCGTCTGAATTTAGACAATACCAACATAATGAAATCACTATCAAACCAGATCTTGAATCACCAAACATGCTCCAAAATTCTTCATAATGATCCTTAAATCACTATTTAAGGCTTTAGGATTATACATGCGTCCGTCGTCAGCCCGCTGATGATATTCCGATCTGCTTCCCTGTTCACCGACACCTTCTCGAGTTGACACTAGCTCCAAAACTTCCCGACACCAAACTGCCATACACTCTCTGAAAGAAACGGATTAGGAAAAAAATGAAATCAACTTCTATTTATAGGCTGCATCCGGACTAGTTCAAAAAATCCGAATCAATCTTATCTGTCACTTATTAGAATCTCATTCGTCTAGTTTGATTTCTCGAGATAATGTAATCTGAAGTAGATTGGGTTGTCCATTTTAAATTCGGTGGATCCCAACAGGTTGATCTCTAATGATCAATTCTTTAATAATGCTTAATTAAAAACCTTTTAATCATCTCTTAATTAGTACTTCATTCAACATAAGGATTCGGCTCATTACAAATATTTTCTTAACCAAATTTTCTTTAACGGTTTGGATGCAGTGACAAGAATATGGATAATCAACGAGGCTTTGAAAAATAGTAGTCCAATATTTAGCCTAGATGATAACGAGACTTTACACTTGTTCAATTATATGGCGGATTCTTACTACCATCAGTATTGAGATCCTTCAATGCAGAGTTGGAGCCACCAATAGCCTCAGAAATTAATTGCTCGAATTTTACACACTGACCGTTCAAATATAAAAAATATGAGGGAGATAGTTCTAAATTGATCATGGCTAGAATGGAAGATATGGTGAACAAGTAGGTGACATTTATTGAAGACGCTGAAAAGCGAAAAAAAATCTCAATGTATCTTAGATGAGCAAACTAATCAAAATTTTCTATATTAAGACAACCAAGATTGGGAGAGTGATGTGCATCATTGTGAAGATTTAGAGGCAGTTGATCTCTTACCATTCATTGAGCCTCATTTGAAAGAAAGTTTTAGTATCATATGAAGATGAGGCATCAATGAGGTTGGGGTAAGAAGATGTTTAAGATAATATTGATTTTAGCTCATTGATAGTATTGAAATACACACATCCACGAGATCCTTTTCCTCTTCCAACACTAATTTCAAAAAAGAAGTTTATGCGAGAGGCAACACCAATGTTCTCTTCCCATGTTACCATTCTATATGGAATTCTGTTGAGGTGACAGGCTTACAGTGTGTACATCAAACTAGACTTGAGGGTTGCATTCAACCAATAACTATACGTGGTGTCACATGACACTTAATTTGGGCGTCAGCCGGTCTTTGATGAATGATTCTGAGAGTCAATCCGACGACTAAAAATCAGGCGCTACTTGGGCGGAAACCCAAATATTTTACATCATTTTTATTTTTCTTAGTTCTCGCATTGAGTTCTTGTTTCTTGATCGTATTTAATCTATTAAATTTTCATGCAAGGTGTACATAATGGAAGAAGTGGAAGATTGGTGGCCTTAGAAATTCTTTGCAACAGAACATGATTAATGTCCATCCTCAGTCCTAAAGCCCACTTCTTTATAATCAATCAAGGGAGCCCTTTCGTTCTTTAAGTTTCTGTTTTTATTTTGTTTTACATTTTGTTAAGTTATTTGCGTCTTTCTTTGTTTCATTGGGGGGAATGCAATTATTTTCTTTTATTTATATGTTATTTCAGTGTGAAAAAAATATCATGCATTGTTTTATGTTTGGTCATGTAAAAATTAGTTCAGAATGATTGGATTGTGACCTTTGTTCGATGATGAATATTAATTCACTAATTCTTATTGATCTTGGTTACTCCATTAGTTTAGGACATCCTTCTTTTGAAACATGAAATTTTTGGTTGAATGTTGAATCCGAAAAAGCACATATGTTGTTACTAGTTAATTGTGTGAGTGGTGATGAAGTTCATATGAATTGTTTGCGAACTAAGAAGCATTAGATGTTTGTGGAACTTTAATACACACAATTCTAAACAAATCTTACATACCAGCAATATGAATATGATTTAGACAATTTTTTTTTGAACTTGTGAGCTATTCCGAGCCTACCAAGAAAACACGTAATCTCTTGTAACCCTGTTGAGCTTAAAGGAAAATCGAGTTGGTTAAATCCCTATTTGAATCATCATCCCATACAACTGAGCTACATAATACTCATACCCGAGAACATATGTGAATCCAAAGTGCAATAGTGAAAATAGTTTCTTGCAAAAAAAAAAAAAAATACTTTAAAAAGAGAATGTAAGGTGAGGAAGAGCCTGAAAAAAAGAAGGAAATTTGATTCTAAATAATTCAAAGCTAAAAAAGGGGGCATGTATGGAGTAGAAATATATAAGATGAAAAACCTGATTGTGCACTACTCAATGTGATTATTGTACTTCCTTCCTCGTGAACATCCTATATTTTCTTTGGTAGCAAACGGCTAAGCTACGATATATACCTAGAAACTCCTAGTGATTTGTGTTCGTTGGTTAGTACGTAGTGGAGAAGAGGTTGTATGAGAGGTATGCATACACCAACATGTCAATTGAGTTGTCTTGCAATTGTGTGAATGAAGAAGTATACTTGAAATGCATGCTATTAGAAACAACATAATACACACACATTCATGTTCAATTCAAAATTGTAATGTGTAAATTTCTATGGCTGTGCGGCGAATTGTGTTGTGCTTTGATTTTTGGGAAGTATGTCACAAAATTTGTTGAGGCATGAATATGAGCCACGAAATCTCCACTGAACTATTTTTTATTTTGTCTGTAGTTATGTATTGTAACTTATTTTGCTCGATGACGAGAACAAGGTTAGTATGAGGAGGTTAATATGTGTCGATTTTACTTGTCATTTCGCTTTATTTTGAGTATGTTGTTTGCATGTTTTTATCGCGCCTTGTCAGTATTTTGTTAATTTATTTTATAGTTTGTTTATATGGGTTACTCCTCAATTGAACTGGTTAATAGACAAAAGTGGCAAAAAGGCGAACTCAAGATGGAGTAACAAAACCGGGCAACAGAAGTCGTGCTAGGACCGTAAAAAATGACTGCCCCAGTACAACCAGAAGAAAATTTCTTATGTTGGCATAATAGGCTATGCTAAGGTGGTAAAAAATGACCGCCCTAGCTCAACACACGAGAAAGCAAGTGCTGGACAGAGTGAGGCGCTCTAGGGCGGTAAAAAATGATCACCTTAGCGCGACACAAAGAAGGAAACAAATATGTGGTATCTTTTGGGCGAGGAAAGAAGGCTTTGAAGGATTCTAATACACATGTAAAAGTAAGAAGACCTAATAGGCGAAAGGGAGACACCATACGTAGCCACTAGAAGAAGGAGACGCACACGAGAAACATCGCAGGAAGAGGGAGGAATGCCCAAGGGAAGAGCAAGAGAAGAACAAGAACTCAACACCTTGTTTTCTCCTTTTCTCTTTTATTTTAGTTAAGATTTAGGGGATCTTACCCCCAAATATCTATGTTTTGATTTCACTTATTGTTCAAGTTAACTAAAAAATTGTGCATGAGATAAATTTGTCGTTTATCAAATCTATGTGGAAACGATACTCGTATTTGTTACCCTATATAAAAACTTGATCTGTACACTTGCGGTAATATCGAGCAAACTTGAGAAATTTAATTGTTCTAAATTATTGTGTTAGAAAAGCTCCATCACTTAGTTTTCTTGATGTCTACCAAAGGTACAATAAGATAGCTTTAGCTCCTGATGATCATGAGAAAGCAAGTTTCATCACTAATAGAGAAATCTTTGCTATGAAGTAATGCCCTTGGCGATAAAAAATGTTTGGAGCTACATATCAACGATTGGTGAACAAAAATCGAGAACTTGATGGGACGAAATGTGGAAGTATACATAGATGACATTCTCGTTAAGAGCATTCAAGCAATCCGACATGTGGAGTACCTTACAGAATGTTTCAAAATATTGAGAAGTATTGAATGAAACCGAACCCATAAAAAAAAGTTGAAAACATCTTACGTATATGATTTCGCAAATAAAAATAAAATCAAACCTTGAAAATATTAAATCATTTTTGGGCATTGTCCCAGCGAAGCGTGTACCGATCATCCATTAAAACAAATGTTCTCTGGTCCGGAAACATATGATCAGATGGTTAAGTGGAACGAATATAAAATTGAATTTCAACCGTAGTCACGTCAACAGATCCAAAAATTAATGTCGGCGATTGCAAAAACATCCACCAAAAAGAGTCATAAACCACAATAAAATCACCATTGCCAGCTGCGAAGTGAAGATGCAGTGCCACCCGCGGCCACCTTCAAGCAGCTCGACTTCCATCTCCGATCGATCCCATGGCTTGGATTGACGAAAACTTCCCACTGTCGCCTAGAAAGAACAACGACCTTTCCCTTCAAACTGGACATCGGAGCTAACATCAGCAGCCTTCTCCATTTCTTAGAGCGAGCGGCCACGGTCCCTCTTTGCGTACACAACCAACGAGCAATCAACTGGAGCGAGCGAGCGGACACGGGCAGCATCGCATCACCTGAAACAAACAACCACCATCATCCTTTTCCTACAAAATCGCACGCCTCCTCAAACTCCCTCAGCCTCTTGCACCGTCGCCTTCATCATCGGCCGCCAAAAAACCGGCGGTGATTAAAAATTCAAAGGAGTGAGATCATAAACAAGAGAGGAGGGATAAACATGCTTTAAAATACGTGAAAAAATTAAATAAATAACTAAAAAAGGGGTTGAAAAGGACATCAAATTTGGACATGACCAAGGTTCAAGCCACCGGTTAATCGGTTCTGAACCATTGGTTCGACGGTTCAAAATATATCGACCAAAATTTTCTTTGGCTGTTTCGGTTACGGTTCATGCACCGTCGATTACGATTACGATTACGATTAATCAACGGTTACGGTTTGACCATGTTATTTTATTTTAAAAAAAGTAACTTATAAATTTTAAAATATGATTAAAAAACACTGCTAAAAGTTTTAAAAAATATATTTGAATGTTTTTGCTAACGCATAAAATTATATAAATAATAGGAAATTAATAGAATTTTGAACCATCTAAACTAGTAAATCCAACTGCTTGTTTACATGTAGATTAAATTTAATATAAATTATAAGTTTATATGTGGTAAATTTATGTATGAAATATGATACTAAGAAATTTTTTTAAGTTAATATTTGAATAATAATTTTATTATGTTTTGTTTTCTTTAAAAAAATACTATTATGGAGGAGTGAGAATTTGGAAAAGAGAATTTCTGATAAAGTTTATTTATAATCAATAAATCTCTATAATATTATATATAGTATGGAATAATATAGATGTGCATAATGTATTTATTAACACAAATAAATTAAAACACCTTATATTTTCATCATGGTATAACTAAGTCTAGTTGTTGAGTGTTGTTTACTTAATTGAGAGGTTTATAGTTTGAATCTGAACCAATACATCTACATTTTAGAAATTTTTTTTTAAAAAAAGAGAAAACTTTGAAACATCGGTTAATCGACGGCTCACGGTTTCCAGTTTAACAAATCGTGACCAGCCCGTCATTAATATCATTGCGTTGTTTTTTTTTATTTAAGCATCAAAGTGTCTACGTCGAATAAGCCAGCATCTCTGACATGTGTTGGGAATGCTTTTGATGACCAACGAAGTTTGCTTTTATCGGTCTTTACGATCTCCTAAATTCCGAACAATTATATCTTTTGGCTGCGTGACCTTTCTAGAATGAGAGCATAATATATTGTTGTTGTATTAAATTTTATGAAGGGAGGTAGATGAAGAAGACTTAAGATTAGACTCGTGCTATTATTTCTTGGTAATTAAATTAAATTTTTTCCACTTTTTATCTTTTCTAGAGGGAGGGTGTTCTTTTGGTATTTCTTACTGGTACTTGCTCCTCTGTTGACTCTTCTACAGCAGGCATAAGGATATCCCAAATGGTATGATCCTATTCCCCCTTGAATTTATTCTTTTTCTTCTTATATGAAGCTTCTTATAGGGGATAAATGTACAAATTATCCAAGAGATTTGATTAACTTTGTCATTGTTTCTTTCATGAAGATTGTTTGATTGGTCAGTGTATCTCACATTTTCTGATTACAGTTTTATGTTTTCTGGAAGGAGTTCTTAGTTGCAACTTCAGTTTTTGACAAGTTCATGGCCGCAACTTTTGACCACATGCCTCTTCTTTAATTTTATTTGTTGAACTGCTCTTGTCTGAATTGTAGAAGCCAAAATTGGACTGATCTGGATCAGGGAAGAAGCGAAAGCATTCAGCCATAGAAGAAGTCAATGACAGAAGTGATTCTTCACATATTACTGATGATGACAGCCAAAATTCTCATGAGATTCGGGCCATTTAGTGAGACGGATATCCAACTCGACCCGATTCATGATAAATGTTACATTTTATATTGAAAGTGTTACATTTTTATTTTAGTGTAGATCGGGTTGACTCGCCTCACGGAAATAGATTTGCGACATCGTCTATTTGCATTTTTTTATTTTACTGAAACATTTATTTTTATATTTATATAAGATAACATTTCTAATTTTATGGCATATTTTTTAGTTTTAGGGAACCTAGTGTATGAGATACTTTTGATTTATCAAAAAAACATATTATTACGTAAAAGTTATTATTCTATGCTCTTCAACTTCAATAATAGCATGTTTGTACGACTTTTCACCCTTAACGGTAATAATATTGTATAGATAACTTAAAATTTTTTTTTCATCGAAATAAATCAATAAATTTGATTAAAATTTTCAATCCAAAAAAACAAAGTACTTGTGGTGAAAAAGTAAAAATTTACGGTAAAAAGTAAAAATCTCAAACTCTCAAAATTATCATACTACACACTTTATAATATTTTTCTTTCAAATCAATTGTGATTTTCTTCACAAATGAGAGATCTATTTATAGAAAATTTTTACAAATAATCCAAAAATAAATTACATCATTATCTTCATCTTCACACATAAATTTCAATATTCAACACCTAATTTTACCTAATTTTCAACATTCAAATATTCAACATTCAATATTCAAATATTCAATATTAAAATATTAATTTTCAACACTCCCCCTTGTGATGATGATCATAATCATTGTCTTCATTACGTGTTTTTATACTGCCTCGTTAAAAACCTTACTAGTAAAAACCCATTGGGATAAAAATCATAGTAAGGGAAAAAGAGTGCAGTCACGTAAACTCCCTCTCATGTTGACACGAACAATTCTTCACAGATTTCGTAGATTGCGCATCCCAATATTATATATGTGCTTTCTGAATATTGTCGTAGGAAGTGCCTTTGTGAAGAGATCTGATGAGTTTTTACTTGATTGAATGTGACGAACATCAATATATTTATTCTTCTCAAGCTCCTTGGTGAATGCGAAGAACTTTGGAGGAATATGTTTAGTTCTGTCGCTTTTTATGTATCCTTTTTTCATTTGAGCAACACATGCAGCATTATCTTCATATAGTATCACAGGCTTCTCGTCGAATGATAATCCGCATGAGATTTGGATATGTTGGGTCATTGATTTTAACCACACACATTCACGGCTTGCTTCATGTAGTGCGATAATCTCGGCATGATTTGATGAAGTTGTTACGAGCGTTTGTTTCTGTGAACGCCAAGAAATTGCAGTGCCTCCACGAGTAAATACATATCCAGTTTGGGAACGTGCCTTGTGTGGATCAGATAAGTATCCAGCATCGGCATAACCAATTATACTTGGATTAGCATCTTTTGAATACAAAAGTCCCAAGTCTGTCGTTCCTCGTAGATAACGGAATATATGTTTAATTCCGTTCCAGTGTCTCTTTGTTGGATATGTGCTAAATCTTGCCAATAAATTTACGGCAAAAGATATATCAGGCCTTGTACAATTTGTAAGATACATAAGGGCACCAATAGCACTTAAATATGGTACTTCTGGACCAAGAATATCTTCATCATCTTCACATGGATGGAATAGATCCTTTTCTATGTTTAATGATCTAACAACCATTGGAGTACTTAAAGGATTTGATTTATCCATATTAAAACGTTTAAGGATCTTTTCTGTATAATTTGTTTGATGAACAAATATTCCACATTCTTTTTGTTCTATTTGTAAACCCAAACAATACTTGGTTTTTCCAAGATTCTTCATTTCAAATTCTTCCTTCAAGTATGAAACAACTTCTTGAATTTCCTTATTCGTTCGAATGATGTTTAAATCATCAACATATACAGCAATAATTACGCATCCGGATGTTGTTTTCTTAATGAAAACACAAGGGCATATTGAATTATTTACATATCCCTTTTCATCAAGTGATCGCTTAGCCGATTATACCACATTCGGCCGGATTGCTTTAACCCATATAATGATCTTTGTAATTTCACAGAATAACATTCTCTGGGTTTTGAACTTTGTGTTTCAGGCATCTTAAATC
>NC_133320.1:18913281-19087888 GCF_012295235.1 Primulina huaijiensis | reverse complement strand
CGATTTTTACATTCACCAAAAGATTTTGGTTCATGATCTTCATTATCATTTATGATGTCGATTGCCACATTATAAGAAAATATATCATCAATTTCTTCTATATCTTTTCGGTTCCATATTTTTCTAGTGTTAATATAATTGATAGAGATTTCATGATTCTCGTCAGTTTGTGGTTCTGACAGAATATTTTCATCATCATGTGTTTCTTCAGGAACAACATTCTCTATTTTGTGATCATCATGTGTTTCTTCAAGAACATCATTATCTATTTTGTGATCATTGTGTTTCTCTATGAATTTTCTTTTCGAGGATTTTTATCCTCGGAACCGACTGGCCTTCCACGCTTCAGGCGTTTTACGACATCATGACTTTGTTCAATTTGTTTCTTTGGAATTTCAATTCGAGCAGGAGCATTTACAACATGTATATATGATTTAGTTACCCCTTTTGTATCTGTAAATGCATCTGGTATTTGATTTGCTATTCTTTGCAAGTGCACAATTTGCTGTACATCTTTTTCACATTGTTGTGTTCTTGGATCCAGATGTAACAATGATGATACATACCATGTAATTTCTTTTTCGGTATGTTTCTGTTCTCCCCCTAACATTGGGAAGATTTCCTCATTAAAATGACAATCAGCAAAACGTGCTGTGAACACGTCGCCTGTCTGTGGTTCAAGATATCGAATGATCGATGGACTATCATAACCAATATAAATTCCAATCTTTCTTTGAGGTCCCATTTTCTTTCGTTGAGGTGGTGCAATAGGCACATACACCATACATCCAAAAATTCTCAGATGAGAAATGTCTGGTTCTTTACCAAATGCAAGCTGCAATGGGGAGTATTTATGATATGCACTTGGTCTGATGCGAATTAATGAAGCAGCATGTAAAATTGCATGTCCCCATATAGAAATAGGGAGCTTTGTTTTCATAATCATTGGTCTAGCAATCATTTGCAGACGTTTAATCAATGATTCAGCCAATCCATTTTGAGTATGTACATGAGCAACAGGATGCTCAACAATGATTCCCATAGACATACAATAATCATTGAAAGTCTGGGAAGTAAATTCACCAGCATTATCAAGTCTAATTTTCTTGATTGTATAATCGGGAAATTGATTCCTCAATTTTATTATTTGAGCAAGTAATCTTGCAAATGCAACATTTCGAGTTGACAATAAACATACATGTGACCATCTGCTGGAGGCATCAATCAATACCATAAAGTATCTGAATGGTCCACATGGTGGATGGATTGGTCCACAAATATCACCCTGAATACGTTCAAGAAACATTGGTGATTCAGTTTGGATTTTGGCTGGTGATGGTCTTATAATAAGTTTTCCAAGAGAACATGCTTTACATTGAAACTTATTATTCTGAAAGATCTTCTGGTCTTTCAACGGATGACCATGTGTATTTTCTATAATTCTTCGCATCATTGTTGAACCAGGATGTCCTAATCGATCATGCCAATTGGTTAATATTGAAGAATTATCAACTACCATGTTTGATTCAATGGGACTTATATGTGTATAATGCAATCCAGTAGGGAGCATTGGTAGTTTTTCAATCACATATTTCTTTCCTGATTTATATGTGGTAAGACACATATATTTCTCATTCCCTTCATTCATTGTTTGAGTATGATACCCATGGGAATATATATCATTAAAACTCAACAAATTTCTTTTCGATTGTGGTGAATACAAAGCATCATTGATCAAAAATTTTGTACCATTAGGTAACAAAAATTGTGCTTTACCACATCTTTTAATCAAATCTACAGGAACTGATATTGTATTCACCATTGTTTTTGTTGGTTTTAGTTCCAAGAAATATCTTTTATCTCGGAGGATAGTGTGCGTTGTACCACTATCAGGTATGCAAACTTCAGCTTGGTTCATAGCATTTTCCATATTTGAACTTCAAAAAAAATATGCAATGAATAAAATTACTAACAATACATTTATAAAAATAAAATACAATACAATACATATTTAAAAATATAACACACTATAAAACATTATCATATGAATACAAAAAAAATAAATTATTGTACATTTATATTCCACCAGTATATTGTTCATTTTAGGAGAAATCATTAAGAAAATCTGCAGCATCAATATTTTTTATTTCTATCCCACCAACATATTGATCATTTACAGAGAAATCATTCAGAAAATCAGCAGCATCAAAATGAGTTGAATTACTCAAACGGTCACTGCGTTCAGTGAAGTTGGTATCTTTTTCTTTCCCCTTTATCGATTCTTTATAGAGCTTGCAAAGGTGCTCGGGGGCTCGACAAATACGAGACCAGTGTCCTGGAGTGCCGCATCTGAAACAAGAACTTTCAAATCTTTTCGAGTGATTTTCATTAACACTCATGTTCTCTTGATGCCTTTTCAGTGGGTGGTTTGTGACGCCCTTTTGAGATGAGTTATAAAAATAACTATCTCGATTGTTTTCAAAACCACGGACTCGACCACGACCATGACCAATTCCACGTCCACGTCCACGACCACGACCTTGACCGCGACCAAAACCTTGTCTTTGAATTTGATTTTGGTTTCCAGGTTTAAATTCATTTTTACTTACAGCATTTACTTCTGAAAATGCTGTTGATCCAGTGGGTCGGGACTGATGATTTCTCATTAATAGCCCGTTGTTCTTTTCCGCCACAAGAAGACAGGCGATGAGTTCAGAATATCTCGCAAATCCAAGCACTCTATATTGTTGCTGTAGAGTTATATTTGATGCGTGAAACGTGAAAAAGGTTTTTTCAAGCATTTCTGATTCTGTAACCTCATGTCCACAAAATTTTAATTGCGGGATTATTGGATACATCGCCGAATTGTAATCACTTACTTTCTTAAAATCTTGGAATCTCAACATATTCCATTCATCACGGGAGGTCGGAAGTATAACTTCCCTTATATATTCAAATATTTCTTTTAATCTTTTCCACAGAGCCATGAGATCTTTTTCGATGAGATATTCACATTTCAAACCTTCATCAAAATGTCGGCGCAAAAATATTATAGCTTTTGCTTTTTCTTGTGATGAAAATATACCATTTTCTTTAATAGTCTCGCTTAGACCCAATGACTCAAGATGCATTTCTACATCGAGAGTCCATGGCATATAATTTTTCCCCGTAATGTCGAGTGCAATGAATTCGAGCTTTGCCAAGTTAGCCATGGTGGTACTAGAAAGAATTATGATGCATTTTATTAGTTAATGAATATTGCAATACAAAGTAATGGATAAACAACAAGTACAAGCATTCGTAAAAATAAAGAAAACACACGAGGAGGATATTCTCCGATAAATACAAGACTCGTGAGTATGATAACCAAAGTAATTAAAAATAAATTTGTGAAAACCATCTTCTTTTTTTCTTCAAAAATTTGATGAAGAATAATTTTAGAGAAGAAGAGAAAGTTGGAGCGATTGAATGTGTTTGTGAGATCATATTTATAGGGTAAAAACTAGCCGTTTTGTTACCGTTTATGACCGTTGGTGTACAAGAAAATAAATGTATGTATTTGTATAATTTTATGGTAATAATATGGTGTATATAATATTAGTAATGTTTTAAATAATTATGTATATCATATCACAATATTATAATGAGGTGTCATAAGATATTTTGTTTAAAAACCTTATAGACTTTTATACTTGTCGTATCCCTTACCGGGAGTGTGGGATGTCGTCTTAACATCCTCCCAGGATTTATAACAAGTTTTTGAAAAATTTATTTTATTATAACATTATATTATATATTAAGTATATACACAATAAATAAATAAACAGTAAAATAAATATTATTATTTTTGTTACTTTTTTCTTCTGTTTTGGAGCTTGGAAAAATATGGAGGACTTTTAGAGCTTCGTGCTGATAACGTGTTGTGAAAAAGTAAAAATTTACGATAAAAAGTAAAAATCTCAAACTCTCAAAATTATCACACTACACACTTTATAATATTTTTCTCTCAACTTAATTGTGATTTTCTTCACAAATGAGAGATCTATTTATAGAAAATTTTTACAAATAATCCAAAAATAAATTACATCATTACCTTCATCATCACACACAAATTTCAATATTTAACACCTAATTTTACCTAATTTTCAACATTCAAATATTCAACAGTCAATATTCAAATATTCAATATTAAAATATTAATTTTCAACAGCTTTTTCTTTAAAAATAAAAAACAAATAGCCCAATTTTAATGGACCACGCGAAATTTTCGCCTTAGGTCCAAGCAATTAGAGCAGATTTTATCAACTAATTTTAGTATGTCGATATCTATATAAATTATTTTTAGTTTGCAAACAGAAACAATATTATGGAACATATAGATATTCCTTTTATATTAAAAATCACGACAAAAAATATTTTTCTATCAAAATTTTAAAATTTCCTATCATAAAAATTAGACAAAAACTTGTGTGAGACGGTCTCACGGGTCGTATTTTGTGAGACAGATATCTTATTTGGGTCATTCATGAAAAAAATATTACTTTTTATGCTAAGACTGTTACTTTTTATTGTGAATATCGGTAGGGTTGACCCGTCTCACATATAAAGATTCGTGAGACCGTCTCACAAGAGACCTACTCTAGAAATTATTGTCTCTGCTATATAATTATCTGCAGTTCTTAAGCCATCTGTAACTCTAAATTCTATTTTTGATACCAATTAATGTAATTCCTATGTTATAAAAAATAATCAACTTAGTTAATGAAGGACTATGGTAAACAGAATAATTTGCATAATATAGCAGTTACGGGTTCCATCGTTATAAAAAAAATTACATGAAAATAACTAAACTGATAAAAAAAAAACTTAATAGTATATCTGAAATTATTATTATGTAATAATCACGTCATATAAATTATATAATACATATTTGATTATCTTATTTTAACGAGTTTTTATCATATCATAACAGATAAATAAATTTTATTGTAGGATATTATTATAGAACGTTAATATTGTACTACAAAATATTTCGAAAACTAATTTAATAAAAAAAAGTCAAATTATAATTCAAACGAAAGTCATTTTAAAATAATGAGTAAGCCTCTTGTGAGACGAACTCACGAATCTTTATATGTGAAACCGGTCAACCCTACCGATATTCACAATAAAAAGTAATACTCTTAGCACAAAAAGTAATACTTTTTCATGGATGATCCAAATAAGATATGCGTCTCACAAAATACGACCCGTGAGACCGTCTCATACAAGTTTTTGTCTAAAATAAATAACATAATTACAAAATCTTGGGACTTGCTATGTGGAAAAGAAAAACAAAAAGTTAAGAGACATGTAATTCACCACACGTTAATAATCTTTGACAAAGTGTACCAAATATTGCTTAATTTATTGTTACATGAAATGGATCAAGAAATCGTCGTGGATAGATAGGGGCGAAGCTAAGATTCAAAAGTACATGGAGCTAACTCCGTTTCTTGCTAGATTGTAATTGGTACGATAAATAAATAAATTAAAATATATAAATAAAAAATAAAAGAGATGTGAACATTAAAATTTCCAAAATATTGAACAAAAGTATTTAATATTCAATACATTAAAAACATGAAGCAAAACCATTATTGAAATTGTACATGCAATTATAAAAAAACAAATGTCAGAAAATATATGTAGTTACAGAATTAATTTAACTAGGAATTTAAAAAATCCTAATTTCCAATCAATAAGCTTAAGAATTTAAAATTCCAAAAGCGATTTTCAAACTTAAATCATATAAATCAACATTTTTAGTTAAAAAAAAAACTCGTCAAATTATAATTTCCGAAAATTGTATTTAACAAACTTGAATTACCCGACACTAAAATTCGAAAATCCTGAAATATGAAATTTTAAAAATAACCAAATAAATTTCAAAAATTAGACCGATGGCTCCAATAGATTAAAAGTGTGTATCTACAACCAATAATATAACAAATATCAATTAATCAAACCAAAATCACATAAATCAAACAAAAATTCAGCTTGGCGGTCAATTATAAAATTTGACACATTATGATTATTTTAAATCCGTGTATTATTTAATTCAAATATGTATTTTAATATTGCCTAATCTGATATTTTCTAATTCATATTTTATACACATAATTTAATTACTTTGCTTAAATGAGAAAATATATAATAAAGTGGGTTTGCAAACAAAAAATAAAAAATATGCATTACTATTTTTTTTAATTAGGTGGGGCTGGAGCCTACTATAACCAAAAGGTGACTTCGTCTTCTGGATATGACGATGAATTATATATAATATAATAATGATAAATCAATATCCTTTGATACACTAATCATTTGTAGAACTTGAGCCAAACATTAGATAAATCAAAGATGAGTAATCAATCAATGTCTTTACTATCTTTTTCTTCGCTTTTCGCTATCTTTTTTTTTTTTGAAGGGAAAAAAAAATCAAAGGCATAAGTTGTGGAGGTTAGTTGAATAACAAATCTATACTATATTATTAAATTTGATGTATTTGTATTAATTAACTTTTGGTATCATGATCTGTTTTAATAATTATATATATTATTAAAATGCTAAAATTTTAATATAAGTAATTGTAGTAAGTGGTTAGAGTCTTTATTCTCTAAACATTAAGTTACATATTCTATTTCTGTATACGTCCCTTTTTTTCTTTTTTTTTTATTTTTTTAATTCATGTATCAAAATGACAGTATAGTCTCTCACTATTTTTTATAATTAAATTTTAATCATCATTTAAATATAAATAAAATCAATTATAAAAAACATTGGTGCACTAGTACATATTAAAAATAAGTGTACTTCAACTATACTAACAAAAAATAATTTATTAAAATATTTCAACTATATATAATAATTTATTAAAATATTTTTTTAGAATATATATACACACACACACTCACTCTCGAAAGCAAGTAATTTGGATGCCAACCCCACCAAACAATCATCCCAAGTCTACGAATCTCCCACGCCAAATTTTTTTTCTTACTGGTGATATTTTGTTTGCCTACCACAACCATATTACATATGCATAATCTCACAAAGCATAAAAATCTTGAAAATGGCAGGAGAAGAATCTTGTAAACCGTAGATATGTTACATATATTATATTATTTCTATTAACAAATCTTTGCGTATGAAAAAAATTAAAGCACAAGTCCCTTTCAATCTTTGTTAACCAAAGCTGATAAATTTCTAAAATTTATTAAACACCTTGCTCAATGTTTCCTATATATATAGATACACACTGAATCAATCCAATGTGTGTGCTTTTCTCAGATTCTTGATCCAGTTTGCATCAACAGGTAGATTTTTCATCGTGGGTTTAAGAAGAAATTACATATTTTATATTCGAATATTTGAATTTGTTGTGATCAACTGTTTGTTTGTTTGTTTGTTTGTTTTCTAATGTTATGATTCAGTGTTGAAGTTTTTCTTGATCAAATGGAGGATCCTAGCAGCAATGTGTTCCAACTAACAGTCAAACAAGGGCGGCCTGCTTTGGTTCCTCCCGCGGATGAAACAACGAAAGGCCTATACTTCTTGTCGAATCTTGATCAGAATATTGCTGTTCTCGTACGTACTATATACTGCTTTAAGTCAGAGGAGAAGGGCAATGAGAATGCGGTTGAGGTGATCAAGGACGCGTTGTCGAAGGTTCTGGTGCATTATTATCCACTGGCAGGGCGTCTCACGATTAGCCCCGAGATGAAACTTGCCATTGATTGTTCGTCTGAGGGAGCTGTCTTCGTTGAGGCTGAGGCCGACTGTGATCTTGAAGCGCTAGGCGATATTACGAAACCGGATCCGGAGACTCTGGGGAAGCTTGTTTATGAGATTCCAGGAGCAAGGAATATATTGGAAATTCCTCCTCTGGTGGCTCAGGTATAGACTACTCTAGGCAAGCTTCTTTTGCATCTTTTCAATGATCTTTCGGTCTTTAAATGAGTAGAATCCAATAAAAAATGTAGTTCTAAGCGGTCACAACGAGCACGGTAGCAGTGACTCAGTTTATTGAGCAAGATGATCTTGGCTCAGAGTGGTTGAGCCACACAGCCCTTGGTAGCAAATTGTGACCCCAAACATCAGGATCCGACGACGATACCTGCTCGCTTGCCCCGTCCTCGCTTAGACAGGACTATAAAACTCTGAGAATCAATTACAAAAATGGGATGGAACCACTGGGTATGGCTGACCAAACACTAGGTTCATTTCTTTTTGATAAAACATATGCACGAGTCATTACCATCGCTCTTGCCCATGACTTCTACTCTATTAGACAGTGAGTGTTTCAATCACTCAACGATTATTTGTGTAACCAGAACATGATCATAATATTTTTCATCGATCGAAAAGCCGAGCTAGGCACACAATGGCTCATTTTAACAGCTTTTATCCACCCGATACTATTGGACTGTAGACACATGATTCTTTGATTCGGTATATTCGAGTTACGTTATCCGTGTTGACCATATAATAGTTGATTCTGCCCCCAGGTGTTTATCAGTCATGCTTAGTTATTGTGTAAATTATTTCTTTTAACTGTGTCGCAGGTAACGAAGTTCAAATGTGGAGGTTTTGTTCTAGGACTGTGTATGAACCATTGTATGTTTGATGGAATTGGTGCAATGGAATTTGTGAATTCTTGGGGTGAAACAGCCAGAGGTTTTCCACCGAAAATCCCTCCATTCACGGATAGAACCATCCTCAAGTCAAGAGATCCGCCTAAATGGGAATTCCCACACAATGAATTTGCTGAGATTAAAGACATATCAAAAACTGCTCAGCTCTACAATCAAGAAATGCATTACAGATCCTTCTGTTTCGACCACGAAAAGCTCCAACACATCAAAAGTTTGGCCTTAGAGGACCAAACGCTAGCACACTGCACCACATTTGAAGCCTTGTCGGCATTCGTTTGGAGGGCTCGAACCGAGGCCTTGAACCTCAATCCAAACCAACAAACTAAACTTCTATTCGCAGTCGATGGAAGGCCAAGATTCGATCCCCCCATACCGGATAAGTACTTCGGGAACGCCATCGTTTTAACAAACTCACTGTGCAATGCAGGGGAAATAGTCCAAAACCCGCTCTCTTTCACCGTGAACCTAGTTCAGGAAGCTGTTAAAATGGTGACAGAAAGTTACATTAGGTCTGCTATCGACTACTTCGAGGCGACTCGAGCTAGGCCTTCTTTGGCTGCAACTTTGCTGATCACCACTTGGTCTAGGCTGTCCTTCCATACCACGGATTTCGGTTGGGGTGAACCTACCTTATCAGGGCCAGTCGTTCTCCCCGAAAAAGAAGTGATCCTGTTTCTTTCTCATGGTAAAGAAAGGAAAACTATCAATGTGCTTCTTGGATTGCCTGCTCCAGCTATGAAGATATTTGAACAACTTGTCCAAATTTAGTACAAATAATTCTATCTTTGGTAATGTTTTGTCCGTTAAAATTGTGTTTCGTTTGTTGTTCTGTGTCCATGTTATGGGACCGATGGTTTATGAATTCTGAGTTTATTGTTGTAATGATTTTCTTGTTGCATGTTGCTACATTGTGAGTTCATGAAAAAGGTACTTATAGGAATTTAATTATTTTTTTATACATGATTTCGGTTTTTTAAGTTTTAGAAATGAAATTAAGAACCCAAAAAACGTTATTTAAAAATAAGAAAAAAAATTTATTATCTAATTGTCACACCTCAACAAAAAATCAAGATAAGATTTTTTTTTTAATTTGTGTAGAAAATTAAACTAATTTATGATTATATCTTAATGTAGCTAAATTAAATTAATTTATGTAAAACATTGTCATTTTGTTATGATAATTTTTTTTATAATTTGAGTTTGTTCCACTAAGTTTTAAAATTTTTGTTTTGAAGCATTAGCTTTGAATTATTTTAGCTTTCGATCCTATTTTGTGAGTGTTGATGTGATAGTAGAAAATGATTATGTGTATCTATAAAATGCTGATGACCCACCGAAAATGTAGGGTTTTTCAATTTCATGTCAGAAATTAGATCAAATAACAAAAAATTAAAGTTATTGTACCAAATAAAAAATTAGAAAACTTAGTAGACCAAAATACAAAATTGAATAAGTTAGTGGACCACAAAAATCAATTTTGTGGTTCTCTTGCCTCAAATGGAAAAAATTAAAGAATTAGAATGAGATACAATTTAATCATATTACAACTCGAATTAACCATTTTCGTTAAGTGAAGACGGATACGAATTAGTTTCTATAGGAGCTCATTGTGTAGTCGCGCTTGTACTGGCTTCAGTCTAGGGCATGAAAAAATGGTTTTAGAGCTGGTCACCTATAGAAACGTCGAAAAATAAGGAATATGTATGACAAAGTGCTACGTGAGTATAAGAGCATTAGCCCGAGACATGAATGGTAATAGATTATTGAATTCATATATGAAAGTAAAAACCAATGTAGCGTAAAATCACATTCCTAGAATTAGAACTAATTACACCTTCTTTAATTTGTGAAACAATCACACTAATTTCGATGACATATAATCCATCTGTCACCAAGATCTTGCGTTTGAAACGAGATATCATGTTCGAGATTTAATGATAACAAACTTCTCACTTGCTAAAAAGAAAAATAATGGCGGGGTTAACAAAATCTTCCATTTAGTGCACGTCTCAACCTATTCCAAACTTTTTTTTATTTACGTTATGCTACGTGCATCCTGTGTACTTTACACTTGACTGAATTAGCTAGTAACAATGATATACTAGATTATTCAATTAAAACACATAGATCTTGTAAAATGATCACTAATAGTTTTAGTTTATGCAGTGATGAGTTTTAATTGAAGTAGGTTGTTAAAAGACGTTGTAAAACCAAAATCTTTTAGCGGAATCCTTTCTAAGTGGAAGAAGAGGTGACGTGAGAGTGTTACTCCGAACATCCATTAAAATATCAGTCTCATTTCATTACGCACATTATGTTCTTGCATATTATTTTCAAGTTGTATCTTGTTAGCTATCGATTGCATTATATAGTTCATCACTAGTTAAGTTGGACAATTTTCACACTTGATTAAATTTTCAGTATTCCAACAAAATTAGTCGTTCGAGAATATTTTTAGGAATCTAAAAACTGATAAGAACGGTTCAAAATTTAGAAAAATTTTAAAAGAGTTAATTCATCTCTCTAAACTTTAATATGATCCCAACATGTATAGTGTCATATCAGTAATCCCAATGAAAATGGACTAAAATTGATAATGTAGAACTAAAACTAAAATTTATAATATAAATTATCAAATTAAATCACAAAAAGACAAACATATATGAGAAAAATAGTTTTTCTGTAGGACTGAGCGTTTGCCACTTTACCAAAAGATATAGTTGGTGGTAATGGTGCAACTCAAATTTTTTAAACCGCACAGCAGCTCAAGCACCACGGTTCGATCGCTCTACCAAGTAGGGACAATTATTGCACCCAACAATCTCCCTTCCAATAATTGCACTCCTTACAATCAATGAGAATCGAACCCGTGACCTTGGCTCTAATACCAATTGTAGGACCGATCGATTACCGCTTTACCAAAAGCTAGTAATTGTGCAACTCAAATCTTTTAAACCACACAGGAGCTCAAACACCACAGTTCGATCGCTCTACCAAATATGGACAATTATTGCACCCAAAATTTTCCTAAAAATATTCAAGTTTACCTTTAAAAATGGTGACAATTTAGGAAAATATTATGTAAAATTTGTAAAATTTTATTCAATTTGTATGCAAAATCAGAGAATTTATTATCTCCCATCTACAAATTTTCTTCAACCATTTTTCACATATTCTTCCATATTAAAGTTTTCGTGGTTCAACTTTTTCTAATGTCCTCGTTCTTATATCGGTTCACCTCTGAAAGTCTGAAAAGCTAATAATTGACTTACTCTACATTTACTTAGTGACATATATGATATATATGGATAAATTATATTTAGATTAAAAAATTAATTTTGTAGGATGTGGGATAATAATGAATAAACAATAAAATGTTTGATTGAAATCATGATTATGTGACGTGTTACAAATTTGTCATTTATCTATAATAAATAATCTTATTTTTAATTTGTATTTGTAAAATTGAGATTGTTTGAAAATTTTAATTTATTATTAATTCAAATGTAATTTATTTTATGTAAGGCCCTATAATATATTATCCGATAATTTGGCATAATTAGAATAATTATTAAGTTGATAAATTAAAATAATTATTTATGTCAAATAATTTTTGAAGGTGTGTTAAAAATATGTATTTTAGAATATTGAGATAAATACGATATAAAATAAATATATAGATTGAAATAACACACGTGAGGAAAATAAATGAAAAATCAGGATAAAAAGGGCATGAGTTACTATTCTTATAAATTAAATTTCTCTACATTATTTACATAAACATACACACCCAACTTACCTTAAGAGAGAGAAGGATGAAGAAATAAGAAAGGAAGAAGCCATTCCCGTTACCGCTGTAGCAGCCGTTGAAAAATAGTCGTAAATTCTTCGTCCGTTGTCGAAATCTCAAAATTTTTGATGGGTTTTGTTCCACACATTCTAAGCTTCGATTCAAGCCATAAATCTTAGATTTTGAGCAAGAATCCAGCTTGACCGAAGCTGCTCATTTATACACAAATCTTGTCCGATTCAGTGAGCTTTTGTTTCTGATTTTCGGGTTTATGTGTATTGTACACTGAGAATCTCGACTTGTGGTTCGAATAGAACTTGTAGATTTATCTGTTGTCTTCAAAATGAGACTTGAATCGTTAAATTCCAGTAAGAATTGAGAAAGTTATGCTCGTTTTTTCAGAAACTGCTCAGTATGCGAGATTCTGTCCGTGATTTTCTTAGTAGCAATGTGTTCTTGTTAATTCTGGGATTAATCTTCTAAGATTATGAAAATGATTTCTTCTACACAATCTTAGATATTTGAGTTGTCTTTCATTTCTTCTATGAAGTGTAGAATCTAGAACTATAACAGAATGTAGTTTTATGGTTTTTTTTTGGCATTTAATCGAATCGAAATGACCAAACTCCTTGTTGATTTCTTCCGGTGAAATATGGGATTATTCGGGTTATTGTTATATGTGTTAGGTCGAGGAGCTTTAAAGTTGTGCATTGATCGTCCTTAGTTTGTATAGGTGTGTTACAGTTCGGTAACATAAAACGGTAACACTTAAATTATGTGTTAAGCATATTTATGTGTTGTTATTATTGTTTATAAGATTATGTGAATTGTTTGAGTTGTTAAATACCTTATTGAGTTATATGTTCAATTATATGACATTAAGTATATGGCATACTGTTATGACATACATCTTGAGTCATATCGTTCTTATTGACCAGTTACTGTTATTCATTGTTATTCGGCACTGGTTCTTGTATAACTCGGGATCAGGGTGTGGCTGTTAGGCCTATATTGATACACATGAAACCGTAGTTAGGAATGATCAATCCGGTTGTTAGTGTAGCTCTCGGGGTGAGCGCTGGGATTATGATATCCAGTTCTAGTTGTTTGTGTCATCCTGTTATATATCGTTACAGCTGTATGGAGTCCGAGTTGGGGGTGTTGATTAGCACATCCTTGCATACCTCGCATACTCGGTAGGGCGGTTTAGCTACAAGACGATGTAGTCCCCTTGTGTGTTGCTCGAACATTATTCTTGTTGATCGTATCGTTCATTTGGCTCCGTTTACCCCGTTGATATTGAGCCATGTTCATGCATTTTAAATTTCATCTACATATATATTGATGCATGATTTATGTTATTGTTATGTTTGTTGAACAGTGTCATACTAGAATCATAACCTCAGTTCTTTACTGGGGGGCTGCTGTGGTTGCTTTTGGGCATCATGGTAGATCTTACGAGTGGTTTTGCAGCACCAAGCGGAGGTTCCGCTAGCGGAGCTTGTGGTTGAGGTTGGATTGTTTGTTTTGATTCGTTGGAGTCTCTCAGTTAGTCTTTATGGATGTCTTGGAGTTTATGCAGTTCTATGTCGTATTTTATTTGCCGGAGAGATACCCCGAGTATCTGTATGGGTGTTTGACTTGTTATTATTTAGTTTGGATCAGTTTCCAAAAAACTCAAGCATCAGAAAATAGTAAAATGACTCAAAACTGACGTTGCGATAATCATAAACAATCACATACAAGTGTCGATCAGGCACACGTCAACAATTCTTAAGCTCAATTCAACTAAGCCGGCAAGGCTTTAAATCATACGAAAACTGATGCATGTGATTGTTTATGATTATCGCAACATCAGTCTTGAGTCATTTTACTATTTTCTGATGCTTGAGTTTTTCGGGATGTCCTACTTACAGGGAGGTCATGCCGAAATTTTTCTAGACCCTGAGGTCCGTTTTGCAGTATTTTAAACCATTTTCCGCTGCAGAATTAAATCAAATCGTTATTGTTTGATCATTAATTGTTATTAGAATAAATATGCCTCACATGTTAATTCACCAAAATTATTGGGTATAAATATCATTTAATTTTTAAAAAATAAAAATTGATAAATTGAGTAAAAAAAATTCCATGGATAAGGATAAAACCAAATGAAATGTATTATCTTAAATTATTTGATAGTTTATTCATGTTTTATAATTTTTTAAAATGAGTTTTTCATATATATTTTTTTGAAGTAAATGTTATTAATATAATTTTCTTTACTTGAAATGAGTATTAATTAAAAATAATTATTTAGCATGCCTTTTATTTGTAATAAACCATCAAGTTTTAAAGTCTAAATTAGATAAGAATGAATGAACTTTATGAGTTAATGTGGGCCATAAAAAACAAGTAAACATAAGATTCATATTATTATCAGTATAATTATATGCTTATCATAGCAAGTAAACATAGCTTTAGGCTGTATTTACTTAGTGAGATGTGATTATATATTGATAGATAATGCTGAGATTATTAAAATATTTCTATAGGATGTGGAATAATGATTGATGAACAATAACATGTTTATTTTGATTGATCAATTTTATGATAGAAATTATTATTAAATGACGAGTTATAATTTTGCCTTCTATCTATAATAAATAATTTTATTTTTAGTTTGTATTTGTAAAATTTGGATTGTGATTTTTATTGAAGAATGTAAATTATCATTAACTCACATGTAAGTAATTTTAATTAACCAAAATTTTTGGGTATAAATATTATTTATTTATTTTAAAAAAAATTAATAAATTGAGTAAAAAAAATCAATGAATGAGCATAAAATCAAATGAAATTTATTAAATAATATATTAAATTATTTGATTTTTATTCATATTTTATACTTTTTAAATAGTAGTTTTCATATATTATTTTTTTTGGAAGTAACGTGTATCAATATAATTTTCTTCAATTGGAAAGAATATTAGTTAAAAATGATTATTTGTCACACTTTTTATTTGAAAAACTAGGATTGTTCAAACTTCGGATACAACCGAAAAAATCGAAAATCCAAATCGAAAAAACCGAATACTGAATCGAACCGAAAACCAAATTTTATAATTCAGATATAAATGTTAAAATCGAAATTTATTTGGTTCGATTTCGGATTATATATGTCAAAATCGAACCGACCAAAAAAAAAGAAATTTATTAAATTAATAATTTTATTTTTATTATATATTTTTTGAGATGATATCAGTGAATGATGAATTATTTTAAATAATATTTAGTTGATTGTTTTTTATGTAAATTATTTAGACTTTATATTTAAATGCTTTACTAATAAAACATGTATAAATATAACATATTATATTTTAAAATATATTTATCTTATTAATTTAAATAATTATATCAAAATCGAAATAATCGAACTATTTTGATAGATAACCGAACCGACCGATGAACACCCCTAATGAAAACATCAAAAACACTTTTCATTTTTTCTTTAAAAACTATACTTTCCTTAATCCTAGTTTGAATGACTAGAATGAAACCCACACTTGGGCTTCAGACACGCAGACATGGGCCAACTTTTATTAGCTAAGTAAAATTTGGATTTTTCATTATTTTCTAATAAAATTGATTTTTTTTTACGAGAATAAAATTGATAACTAAGTGAATTTCTTGAATGATTTTGATTTACATGCTCAATGGGAAATTCGTCTTTTCAACACACCACAACTTTTATCTCACTAAATACCGCAAAATTGCTTGTGATGTATCTTGTTGGCAAACTCTAATAGTCCTTTAATAACGTAATTTATGTTCATTCCGAAATAAACACGTTAAAGATAGACGAATTCATTTTTTTTTATAACACGTGTGATTCGACCGCTAGTTTTAATCAGTGATACTTAGCTTGCTTTAAAAGGGTCGGGGCCGGGGTGGGGATTTCGGAACCAAATATCGAAAAATAATTTTTTTGTTGCCATAATATATATGGTGTAAGATTTTATTTCACTTGAGATTGTTCAAATAATGTGATTTTATTATACAATTTCGCCTAATTGGGGTAACAAAATTGTAGACCGTTAGGAGTTCAAATTTCGAACAGGAATATATAGACACGCTTAACCGTTGGAAAAATGAATTGACACTTTTGCTTTTCCTAATCTGCTTTCGTTAATAAAATCGCCAACAGCCCGTTGCTATCCATTACCAAAATAAAGGATAAAGGCACGCTTTTATTTTTTGTTGTAATAATAATAATATTTTACCCCAATATATTGTTGTTTAATTTGTCATGAATTGGCATGGAATTATTATAATTTATCCTTCATACTTTTTTTTTTTAAAAAAAAAATCGTGTTTATTTTAAAAAATATATTCAACTGACAAAAATTTTAAATTCTCGAAAGAAACAAAATGTGATCTGAAGAAGAAGAAGAAAAGAAAAAAAATTTTAGGATTATTAATATTATTTATTAATGACTTTTTTTGTTGATATGCTATTATTAGATTGTTTTTTAAAAATAAATAAATAAATTTCTATATTATATTTAAAATTTGCACACTCTTTTTTTTAATAACTTAATTGTGTCGTATTTACATCAGGTATAGTACGAATGTAAAATTATTTTAAGAGATAAAGTATATGTGTATAAGATAAAAAAAATCCAATCATCTGCACCATGTGTAGAAGATATAAATTTTTTTTGGTGACATGCTTATTATAATTGAATATCGAATCTTAGACCTCCACGTAAATTTAGAACTTAATATCACAAAGTACCACAAATACTTTTTACAAATTGTTGCCTAAATCATGATTGCACTCAAGTTAATACGGGCTCGAGCAACACCGTTTTTGAGTCAAGTCATGCTCAAAAAGACTATTATAAAAATCTCCACAAACCAATTCAACATGAGTAACTTTAGAGTAGTAATTCGAGCTCAATCTAATAAAACATTTTAAACTTTCGTTTTTCAACCATCGTAAAATGATACCCCAGCGATGAACCCATCAAGATCAGGCCCAAACCCCGGCCCATCTCTAGAGCCCACAGGTGAAGGGCCCATGAGCAGTCCAGGTATTCTCCTATAAATACCAGGTTTGAGCGTATGATTTAGCATTCACTATATTGTTTTCAGCAGCACCCTTAGCTGCTCCCCTCATATATCCTCAGTCTCTGACTTGAGCGTCGGAGGGGCTACGCCAGGACACCCTCCTGGCCCCCTTCTAACGGTCTCATTTGTGATTTCAGGCTCAGGATTATTTCAAAACCTGCGTCTGGATTAGTGACACTCGCCGGAATCGGACCCTAAATTTCCCGTGAGTATCACTTGGCGCCGTCTGTGGGAAATCTTGAGTTGAGACGTAGAGATAGTAGGCAAGAAAGGAAGTAGAAGAGCTACCTCAGCATCATCGCGTCCTCAGAGGGAACCCGAATCATCTCATGTGGAGACGAGACAGGAACAACCTCGTCAAGAGACAAGAGTCGAGCAGCTCCTTCACGATACAAGGGTCGAACAAACCCGTCCTAATGAGAACGTGGGGAACTTGACCCTGGAACAGCTGGGCCAATTTATCGCCCGGACAGTGGATGAGGCCATGAAAAGGAATCAAGAGTCTGTGTTTGTAGAGGAACAGGCAGCCCGTCAGGAGCGTGAGGAAGATGCTGAGGGCCACCAGAGCAGGGTTGAAGAGCCACAGCCCCACCAAAGGGGGGAGATTAGTGAGATGGGAGAAATGTGGAAGGAAATACAGATGTTGAGGCAGCAGTTGGGAAGCAGAGCGCCGGCACCCAAGAGAGGAAGTCCTTTTTCACTAGCCATTTTAGAAGAAGGGCTTCCTCCAAATTTTCGACAGTCGAATGTGGGTGAGTACGATGGACATACTGACCCCGAGGAACACTTGGGGAGGTTTGAGAATGCGGCCCTGTTACATCAATATTCAGATGGGGTCAAGTGCAGGGTGTTTCTGGGCACGTTGGTGAGGTCAGCCCAGCAATGGTTTAACACCTTGCAGCCCAACTCCATACGATCTTTCGAGGATTTTTCCGCTGCTTTCTTGCACAGATTCGCTAGCAGCAAAAAACACCAAAAAAACTATTTGAGCCTGTTTGTGATGAAATAACAAGAAGCTGAAACTTTGCGAGAGTTTGTCCAGCGTTTCAACAACGCAGTGTTGGAGATACCAGTGGCCACTCCTGACATCATGATAAGTGCCTTTACCCAGGGACTTAGAGGAGGAGAGTTCTTTAAATCGTTAGTGAAGAAACCTCCATCAAGTTATGATGATCTGTTATCTCGGGCGGAAAAATATGTAAATCTCGAAGATGGCCAACGACATAAGAGGATGGACCAGCGACCTGGGAGAAGTAGAGTTGAGGGAGCGGAAAGAGGAAGTAGGAAGAGAGGCGCGGCCGAGAGGGAGGATGATAAGGCTAGGAGCAGAGGACAATTCTCATCCCATGTTCCTCTAGATGGGAGTCGGGACAAGGTGATGGAAGTGAGGGAGTCCGAGGGGAGGTGGGAGAAGTCGCAAAGGGTTGAGTGCAGTGCTAGATTGCCTTCGCGGGATAAACGAGAAGGATCCTCATCCAGGAGTCGACAGAGGTCTCGCTCGTACCATAGGCGTGGTCAAGGCCCTCCATGGATAAATCAGAGGATCGGGGAGCAGAGAGGGGAAGGTCGATGTCAAGATGTCCCTCAGGAGCCCGTCGAACCGAGGAGGGGAATGAATGAGGATAACCACCCGACGAGAGGAATGATTCATATGATCTCGGGGGGTGCTACTGATGGAGACTAGGGGCGAGCTCGGAAGGCACGTGGGAGAAGGCTGGAGAACTTTGAGATATCTAGGGGTGCAGACTTACCACAAGACCCCGCCCTCAGCTTTGGGCTGGAAGACCTCCGAGGTATTGTGACTCCACATAACGATGCCTTAGTGGTAACGGCCACCATTGCCAATTGTGATGTGGCGAGGATATTTATTGATAATGGAAGCTCCGTGAACGTCTTGTTCAAAAGCACGTTGGATCAAATGAAGGTGGAGGGATTTGAGTTTGAGCCGGTCTCCACCCCGCTGTATGGGTTTGCTGAACACGCCATCCTGCCTGTGGGTCAGATGTTCATCCCTCTATCTTTGGGACACGAACCTCTGCGTATAACAAAGATGATGACATTTACCGTGGTGGACACCCCATCCGCTTACAATGGAATTCTGGGGCGACCATCCCTAAAGGATTTCAGAGCAGTAGCGTCCATATATCATCAGAAGCAGAAGTTTCCTGTGGGGAAGGGGGTTGGAGTCTTGTGCGGGGACCAGAAGGTCGCGCGTCGGTGTTATGAAAGAATCGGGAAGGAAGAAGAAAAGAGAGGTCGCGAGCATTCGCATGGAAGCTTAAGCTCAGTCTTACAGTTGTAGAGTCATTCGGAGAAGCTTCTAAGTGGGTAACTTTGTTCTGTGGAGGTACAAGAGGAGCAGAGAGGAAAGTTGGAGAATGCGCTGGGTAAGGCTCTAAAGAGGCCCGGGAACGCTTACCACCTTAGAGAATATTAATCTTGACTTTTTTTTTGGTGTATTTCGTTTCTGAATTTGTCTTACGTTATCAGTTGAAATTTAATAAAGCCGAGTTTTTATATTAAGTTCGTGGATGTTGTATTATGAGGATGATATGAATTAAATTTTACCTACTTAGGCTGATCCTAGTAGAGGAGTCAGGGGTGGGAAGGTTGAAGCTTGATTTTTCCTGGTAAGGCATCGCCTAGCAAAAAAGCAGAGTTGGGGGGAGAGAAATTTTCTTTTCCTGCTAAGGCATCGCCTAGCAGAGGAGGAGAAGTAAGTTTTATTTTCCTACTAAGGCATCGCCTAGTAGAGGAGCTAGAGGGTGGAGGGGTTGAATTTTTATTTTCCTGCTAAGGCATCGCCTAGCAGAGGAGTTAGAGGATGGGGTGTGGAATTTTTACTTTCCTGCTAAGGTGTCACCTAGCAGAGGAGTTAGATGGTGGAGGTGTTGAATCTTATTTTCCTACTAAGGCATTGCCTAGTAGAGGAGCAGAGGGCAGGAGAAAAATTTCATTTTCCTCCTAAGGCATGGCCTAGTAGAGGAGCAGAGGGAAGGAGAAAAGTTTCATTTTCCTACTAAGGCATGGCCTAGTAGAGGAGCAGCGTGCAGGAGAAAAATTAAATTTTCCTACTAAGGCAGCGCCTAGTAGAGGAGGAGGGAGGAGGAGGGGTTGAATTTTTATTTTCCTGCTAAGGCATCGCCTAGCAGAGGAGGTAGAGGATGGGGTGTGGAATTTTTACTTTCCTGCTAAGGTGTCACCTAGCAGAGGAGTTAGATGGTGGAGGTGTTGAATCTTGTTTTCCTGCTAAGACATCGCCTGGTAGAGGAGCAGAGGGCAGGAGAAAAATTATATTTTCCTACTATGGTGTCGCCTAGTAGAGGAGCAGAGTGAAGGAGAAAAAGTTTATTTTCCTACTAAGACATCGCCTAGTAGAGGGGTTAGAGGGTGGAGGTGTTGAATTTATATTTTCCTACTATGGCGTCGCCTAGTAGAGGAGTTAGAGGGTGGAGGTGGTGAATTTTTGCTTTCAAGGTGTCACATAGCAGAGGAGTTAGAGGGTGAAGGTGGTGAATTTTTTCTTTCCTGCTAAGGTATCACTTAGCAGAAGAGTTAGAGAGTGGATGTGTTGAATTTTTATTTTCCTGCTAAGGCGTCGCCTAGCAGAGGAGTTAGAGGGTGGTGGTGGATAATCTTTATTTTCCTGCTAAGGCCCTGCTTAGCAGAGGAGTTACGAGATGATGATGTGAGAGTTTTATTTTCCTGCTAAGGCGCCGCCTAGCAGAGGAGTTAGAGGGTGAGGGTGGAGAATCTTTATTTTCCTGCTAAGACGTCGCCTGGCAGAGGAGTTAGAGGGTGAAGATGGAGAATATTTATTTTTCTGCTAATGCGTCGCCTAGCAGAGGAGTTAGAGGGTGATGGTGGATAATCTTTATTTTCCTGCTAAGGCCCTGCTTAGCAGAGGAGTTACGAGATGATGAGGTGGGAGTTTTATTTTCCTGCTAAGGCATAGCCTAGTAGAGGAGGTAGATGGTGAGGATGTTGAAATTTTATTTTTCTTGCTAAGAACTATTTTGGCAGAGAAGTCAAGGGCACGGGGAAGTGGAAACTATTTCCCTTCAAAAGCTTAGTAGAGGACTTGGAAGATGGGGGCGACGAAGGCATACTGTGTTAGAAAATTTTATTTCGTTTGTCGTTAACGAACAATGTTTGCCGCTGCGACAATTACGGGGATCGACACACAAATCACACGTGGGGGTTTGGGGGCAACGCCCCCAAAAGCTCTTCAGAAATCACACAACCCTTCGCAAGGGAATATATCAAAATTCTCAACGTACTGGACGAGGATGGGCGATGCCAGCACTCGGGCGCGGGCACGGCACGGCACGGGCGAGCGTGGCACGGCGTGGGGGAGCGCTCGGCACGGCACGGGATAGCGTGGCACGGCGTGGGCGAGCAGGCGGCGTGGGGGAGCGCTCGGGCGCGGCACGGCGTGGGCGAGCAAGCGATGGGCGATCATGTCACGGCGTGGGCGAGCACGCGGCGTGGGGGAGCGCTCGGGCGCGGCACGGCGTGGGCGAGCAAGAGAGGGGCGAGCGCGGCACAGGGCGAGGGGCGAGCGTGTCACGGCGTGGGCGAGCACACGGCGTGGGGCGAGCACTCGGGCGAGGGGCGAGCACAGCACATGGCGAGGGGAGAGCGCGGCACACGGCGCGGGCGAGCAGGCAAGGTCTCGAGCTGGAGAGTAGGCGCGCACGGCGAGGGCTCGGCGTGGGCAAGCAGGCGAGGCTTCGATACTGTCGGCTGGCAGGCGAGGGCGTAGGATGCGTGGGCGGCCGAGCAAGGGAGGTGCGCGCTCGGGCGAGGTGTGGGCAGGGTGATGAAGCAAGCGCGTTGAGCGTAGGCGGGAGAGAGCTGCAGAATCGCGACTTGATTTGTTTCCAAATTTTTGGAGACTGACAGATGGTGGGAAGAAAATGCACAACTCGCACCCGATAACCCGAGAACAGCACAATTAATCGAACTTTGAACCTACGATTCAGTTCGACTCGCGAGGGGGAGACTAGTGATACCCCAGCGATGAACCCATCAAGATCAGGCCCAAACCCCGGCCCATCTCTAGAGCCCACAGGTGAAGGGCCCATGAGCAGTCCAGGTATTCTCCTATAAATACCAGGTTTGAGCGTATGATTTAGCATTCACTATATTGTTTTCAGCAGCACCCTTAGCTGCTCCCCTCATATATCCTCAGTCTCTGACTTGAGCGTCGGAGGGGCTACGCCAGGACACCCTCCTGGCCCCCTTCTAACGGTCTCATTTGTGATTTCAGGCTCATGATTATTTCAAAACCTGCGTCTGGATTAGTGACACTAGCCGGAATCGGACCCTAAATTTCCCGTGAGTATCATAAAACAAAGATATCACAATACACGTTTGGAAGACAATCAAATATCCAATATATGCTTAAAATATGAATAATTATTATTGTAGTTAAATTAATATTTAACTATTTTGTTACTATTTTTAAAATGAGTATAAGAAGCATAGATATTGCGTATACGTTTTATTATCTATACTATATATTAAGTTTGGGCCTAATAGAGACAAAATGGGACACCAAATTTCTTTTCCAACTTTGCCCTTATGTTATATCAATATTACAATTTTTTTTTTAAATTTCAACAAATCATTTTTTTAATTTTTTTTAAATTTCATCAATTCAAATAGCAATTTAGTGGTTCGATAATTTATCAAATTTCACTTTAGTATCTCAATAATTATAAAAAAAATTGTATACACACGCACCGCTGTGTGCATAGTAACTAGTTGTTATTATTATTATTACAATCGGCAATGTGTGAGTATGTCGGATATATAGCAATGCAGAAGGTGAAATAAACATGATGATGTTCAAATACTACCATTCGCAAGCAATTCCTTCAACCAGACTCCAAAACAAAATTCCCATTCATTTGAACGTCAAAAATCTGCGCCATATCTGTTCGATCCTAAGCATTTTCTGCATCAATCCACCCACCCACCGTTAAAAATCCAATCCCCACGCACTAAATTCAAGAATTAAGCCTCCCACCAAACTCTCCCAGTTCTTGTCCTCCATCAAACACCATAAAAAACCAATCTTGAAACTCACACAACATTCATTACCAATATTTCAAAATAAAAACTTGAAAAAAGAGCGAATCATGACGGAGCTAATGCATTCCCCACACCATCTGCCTTCATCTTCTAGTTCCATTGCCAGTAGTGATGCCATAGGTTTTTCCAGAAGAAACAGAGGTAACGAGAAGCTTTGTACACTAATACGAGGAGGAGAAGAAGAGGATCAGGTGTCTGTTTTGGCTGTGTTAGTGACAGTTATTAGGAAATCTTTGGTGGGTTGTAGTAGTACTACAAGTGGGGCAGAGGAGAAGGAGATTGGGTGGCCTACAAATGTGAAGCATGTTGCGCATGTCACGTTCGATACAATCAATGGGTTTCTTGGACTTCCTGTTGAATTTGAACCTGAAGTCCCCAGGAGGCCTCCTAGTGCCAGGTTAGCACTTCGTTTTGGTTTGCATATTGTTTTTAGATTATATGTTTGCCATTTGTTGTGGTGGGTTGTGTAAAGATTTTAGTGTTCTGGGCTCCGAGAAACTGTATGTCAGACATGCTAAATTTACTTTATGGTAATAACTCCCCCCCCCCCCCCCCACACCCCCCCTGTAGTTTAGTGTTTCTTTCCTTCTTTATTTGTTGACCTGGGGTGTTAGGTATAAATATTATTAAAGAACCATGTATTCTCTGTTACATAAGCAACTTATGAAACGATCATCGTTTATTTTCAAGTGTTTTTTGAGTGATTTTAGGAATTGGGGTGGCAAGAAACATCTGAGGTGCTTTGGTCTTCTTGAGCTAATCTGCAGAAAAAAAGTTCACATGTTCTTTCATTGTATCCTCTGCATTAAATGTAGAAATGTCTTAGTTGCTTCAAATTCTGACATTGAATGTATATGTACTAAAAATATTTGACCTTTAACAAGATACATGGTAGTAGGTATTAATTATTTTCTTTTAATTACCTCAACCATCATAAATGAGTAAAATGGAAGAAAACAGATATTTGCAGATTTGAAGGTTAGTTTAATAATAGAAAAATGTTCCTGGTGATGGAAATAAATCTAATGGTATCTGTTATACTCTGTTTTAGTACCTGGATTCTTACATTAAAAATTTATGTAGATTCCAAGTAATTCTAGCAGACACCATGAAATTATACCAGTTTATGAACTAAAATTTCATTTCAAATAGTACGACAGTTTTTGGAGTTTCCACGGAGTCGATGCAACTTTCATTCGATTCTAGAGGTAACCGCGTGCCTGTGATCCTACTAATGATGCAACAACGCTTGTATTCACAAGGCGGCCTTAAGGTAACACAACCGTAATTTTTTTCGAAATCCCTTCATCATTGTCTGAAAAGAATGTTGATCCAAGTTTTTTATAAATGAATCCAAATTAAGACCACCTAATTTCTTTTACTTTAATTTTCAGATGGAAGGAATCTTCAGAATTAATCCTGAAAATAGTCGGGAAGAGTATGTGAGGGAGCAACTAAATAACGGAGTAATTCCAGATGACATTGATGTTCATTGTTTAGCAGGTCTAATCAAGGTACTACTTCAGTACAACTGTTGCATGTTAAATCCGGCAGTTTAATTGCTTTGCATTCGGTCATGGAAGATACTCTATAATCAGATACGGTTCTATGTCTGAGATGATTTAATTTGAAAGATTTCCCATTACTTCTATCTCAATACATCTTCACATGTATTTTGTTGGTGCCTACGGACAATGAACTGATCATTAATGTTGACTCTAAATGTCGGTTTATCGCAGGCTTGGTTTAGAGAACTTCCTACAGGAGTATTAGATTCTTTGTCTCCGGATCATGTAATGCAGGCACTGTCTGAAGATGAGTACACTCAGCTTGTGAGGCAACTTCCACCAACCGAAGCTGCACTGTTTGATTGGTCGATACATCTCATGGCTGATGTTGCTACGATGGAACATTTGAACAAAATGAATGCTCGAAACATCGCTATGGTTTTTGCTCCGAACATGACAAAGGTGAGCCATGATTGCCGAATTGCATCAAATGTTAAAGGAAAGTCTCTTCTGGATACATGCTCATGGCTAGAAATCCATGTGTGTATCGGATATTTAATTTTCATCTCAGGTTAAAATTGGGTTCTGAAGTAAGTCCACCACCATAGGCTCGTGTTTCTTCATGTTTGTATCGTTTTCATATGTTTTCGATAATGCAAACCGTATTTGCCACCTAAGATTATTATACTGAATGCATTTTGTCTCATTAATTATTTTCTAGAAGAAAATGTACAAGAAATGATGTGTTTGGTCCGAAGATTGATGAATATTTCTTGGTGCAGATGTCTGATCCTCTCACAGCACTGATGTATGCAGTCCAGGTAATGAATTTTCTCAAAACTCTCATACTTAAAACCTTGAGAGTAAGAAAAGACTATACAGTAGAAGTCGGTCCAACTCCAACTCCAACGCCCCAGCTCGAGCCTTCAGATGAAGATTGCCATAAAACCATGCCAAGGCCGAAAGATTTACAGGCCAAAGAACCACCCTCAAATCACCCTATCAGCTTTTGCCCTCAAGCTGACTCGAAAACTGTAAACAGAACTCATAAATTTCAAAGTTCCATTGAGAATATCTTACCTGAGGAAAAGGGTCTCAATTTTCTTGAAGGTGTTAACATAAGTGCAGTGACTCAACTGAGGTCGAGTAATTCAAATGGTATTTTAGGAAAGAATCAAGAAAATGCATTCCAGGACGAGTTATTGGTTCTAAAGAGACCGTACATGTAAATTCGCAAACAGAGCAGGTGGGGGCCTGGAGGTGAAACTCAACAAACGACGGGATTTTCAGATAGCAGATTTGATCACTTGATTTATTCTTTTCTTTAAATTTGATTTGGTTTTGTGTATGCGACAACTACGTTATATTGGAGTATCATTTGATTCGGAGTTGCTTTCAAGTTGGCTTCATGCTAAGCTCTCCTTTATCTATAATATGTGATTTTTTTACTTTAATGCTTCTAAGATAGGCCGATCATCTATGCAACCTCCCGTCATTGGTGTCCGAGTTGGTGGACTAGATCAAATGTTCGATTCTTCTCAATAATACTTTCTTGGATGAATCTACGCCCATTACGGTTTACCTGTCTAGCGTGAATTGAATGCTAGCATTGTTAAGTCCGAAAATTTAGTCAGTGTATATATCATACTATAGCGGCCGTTAGTTAGATCGTCATTAAAAAAAAGTTCATCTTACAAAAACATTTAAAAGATCATTTATATAACTTTTTTTTTATAAAAACAAATTATTATACTCGAAACTATTGTATTTGGTTATATTGATTTATATTTTTATCTTAGTTTGAAGCTTCACCAATTTGGTTATATTTTGATCATTTTAGTTTTTACATCAAGCTTGGTATTATTTTGAAAATATGTGTTGAAAATTATAAAAATAGTAATTATTAATTTTATTTGGATATTTTAAAAAATATGTTTGAGAGAATTGATCCAAGTTATAAGAGCAATTTTTTCAAGCCACAATTGCAGCTAATATTAGTCTGATAATATGAACATATAAATAATTTTTATTATCCACTTAATTATTTTTTAAGTAATCAATATTTATGAAACTATATTCTTAGGAAAGTATAGTGATAGTAGATCTTTTTTGGAAAAAAATATAATTTTAAATTTAATTTTAAAGTATGGATCATTCCAATCCATAAACTATGATTATTTTTTTATTTTTTTTATTGAAGTGAATTTTAAATAAATTTAATATCAAATTATGAAATTTCAATCATAATTGCGATTGACTCAAATATAAATCAAAATATATTTAAATTGAAATATATCTCACAAATATCTTGATCTAAATCAAATTCATGATTATTCTATTTATTTTTCAATATTTAAGCAATAAAAAAGAAATAAATAAAAGAGGGTGTATGGTAATTGTGCTAGGCCGCGACACAGAGGAACCAGAACAAAGATAAAGTAGACTAAAGTGAAGCAGCCTATCACAAGCGGATAAAAATCTGAGCTCTCTTCCCCTCCTATAATGGAGGCCTCCTCACAGTTCTCGACCGTTACTTCCCGCCATTTCTCCCCTTCCATCCCCAAATTGCTCCTACACAGCCCCAGATTACCCAAATACTGTTCTTCGTGGACTGGCTCAGCTCGATTCCTGTCCTTTTCCTCTGGGAACTCATTCACTGTGAGTCCCGAGACTCCATATATTGTTGTTGAAGTTGTATTATCGTTTCTTGTTGTCATGTTTCTCAATTTTATGCAGAAAGAGGTATGGGGAGTGATAAATTCAAGGGGTGACGTTAATCTTGGAAGGGAAGTTCGGCCCTGCATTGTGAGAGCAGAAATCTTCGGGCAGCTCACCAGTGGACTGGAAGCCGCTTGGAACAAGCTCAAGGGCGAAGGTTTTTGTTTTTGAATTTTAGTTTTCAAGAAACTTTGATGTCCCATCTTGACTCATAAAAACTGTTGATTACAAAAAGTTTTTTGAGCTTAATGATCATGATATGCTCGATATGCATATTGTCATATTGAAGCGTTCTTAGAGATCTTAATTACATGATATTTTGTACTTTATAGTAAAAGTGTAAAAGTGATTGTAGTCGAGAGTGCGAACATTTCATTGGCTAGAGGCTTAAATACTACCAGAGAAACTAGCGAATAAGACTTGGTAGAGTCAAGATTTGATTCTGTTTTAATGATCATTTGAATGTCAGCACTTTGATGGCCACCTAAAGCTCACTTAATGAAATATTAAGGAATTGGGCTCCAGGAATCTTGAACCTTTGATCTCTCGTCTCTAATACCCTTCTGAAATCGCTGGTCTCAAAAGTTGGAGTTCACAAAAGATGGTATAATCAATAGTTTTTTTATTTAATATAACTCTAGACAAATGAACTAAGTACTTTAAGTCCACGCCTAAGGAAAAACTCCCAAGAAGAAATTATGCCTTTCATAGCGAGTCAATGAAGAACCGTGTGCTATGTTTATGTGTGGAAAAAAAAATCCACTCTTCTATTTCTTCTTGTAATCATGTACATCCACTTGTAAATAATAGAAGCGAAATTCTCCAACTTTAAGTCGCCTTGAAGTATTGAAGTTTCATGGCGGGATTCTCGATTGCAAATCATAGCTACATGCACAATATGACTCACGTCACATGGTGTAATTGATTTTTATAAGTAAAAATTCTGTATGCACATATGATCAAGATTTGATACAGGATAGCTGAAAACTTTGCCCAAAGTAGAAGGTTTGCAACAAGTTAAATAGATATCAAGAGGAGTCTAATGGTTTGTAGCTCTGATGTATGGTGTGATGAGCCAGAGCAGACGATGAAATAGATTCTTTGAGACTGGAGAAAGTAAAGATGTGCCATAAAAGATATGGTTGGAATTAAAAAAAATTAGAGGTAGAAGAAATATGAATGGGTCTCTCTAAGTCTAACAGAAAATCATTCTAAGTATATCCAAAGTAAAATCCAATGGCATGGAATGGAGTAGGCTTTAGGCTGCAAAACCCTCTTGTTCATCCATACCAAAATTGCGGAACAAATTTTGCCTTAAGTTTCTTTTGATCTGTTCTGCACTCATGTTGTGATTGATTTTTCGCATGATCCATCTATGCTTGTTTGCACATTATTGCTGTTCCTTAAGGTTGGAAATGTTAAAAATCAAATTCATGCTATTTATTATCCTTAACTAACTTCTGAGTTGAATTTTTTCCAATTTAGAGGTTTTGACCAAGGAAAATATTGTGGAACCTATGAGAGACATTAGGAGAGCTCTTCTAGAAGCAGATGTAAGCATCTCTATATCCTTTGTTAATTATCATATTGTAATGTCCGCTGTATCTCAGATGTCTTTCAATTTCCTTGGCAGGTTAGCCTTCCTGTTGTTAGGAGATTTGTTCAATCCGTAAGCGACCAAGCTGTTGGTACAGGATTGATTCGAGGAGTAAAACCAGATCAGCAATTGGTTAAGGTATTCTCAATAGTTGGTTTGCCCTATCATGAGAATAAATGTTTCAGCAGTTCTAAACATATCTTTGTAGTTTAGATTTTCTGAAATCTTGGCAACTTTATCTTTCCTAAAACTTCCATGTCTTCATGGTGATTGTATTGTCCTAAAGCATTTTATGTATGCGTACAGGTCATGTTTCACCACTGTTGAATTTCTTTGTGATGTATTGTTGCCTAAAATGTGTTTCATTTTTTTTTCCTGATGAGGATATGGCTTCTGCTCCAGATCAAATTCATTGACATAAAGTATTTGGACCTTTTTTGCTTGCCAAAGTTGGATAATCTACCTTTAGTGCAAGTTGTCTAAGATGTTTGGTACAGTTACAATCATTTCTTAAAATATCAGAATGTGCCTAAATGCAGTATTGAGCTGATTATCAATCATTTATGTGTAATCAACAAAAATATGATTTATTGAACATCATGTGGAAGTTGGAGCTGTTATAACTTGATTTTTGGTTGACGTAGATTGTGAGTGACGAGCTCGTTCAACTAATGGGAGGAGAAGTTTCTGAGCTGGTTTTTTCAAAATCTAAACCAACTGTAATTCTGTTGGCTGGATTGCAAGGTGTTGGAAAAACAACTGTCTGTGCAAAACTAGCTTTATATCTTAAAAAGCAGGTGTAGTTTATAAATTTTTATTTTTGTGCCATAACCTCTCTCAACCTACAAATTGTTTTTCATTATTATGTTCTCCCAAACCTTACTGAGCAAGTATGGCATCACTAACAGGGGAAGAGTTGCATGCTTGTTGCTGGGGATGTTTACAGACCTGCTGCTATCGACCAGTTGGTTATTTTAGGTGAACAGGTACTAACCGGTTATAGCATATTTCTTTGCCAAACAATTTAAGATGTCAATATTGTTATTATGTCATGTTTTTGTTATTAATATATATATTTTATGTTCTTGTTAGCTAGGGAATGTTATGCAAAAGGTCTACAATTTACAATAATGAAGAAATAATGACGATCATAAAATGCCATAAATTCTAGATCTAATAGGCATAAACATAGAATTATAATTTGAGTTTATGGTCGTTATATCGAAATTTTATGATGTGAGTTACTAGTTGCATATCCATTCATCTATATATACCCCATAGGTTATTTTAAGCAAAACACACCATCAAAATTATAGTGTGATTCTAGTGTCAAGTTAGACAATCTAGACAAACAAAAGAATCAGCTATAGGAGGCTTTCTTATGAAGAATATCGTCAAACACGTCTAGGAATCATTCTCTATTTGGTAAGTGGGTTTATATATATCATATGAATTTTCGCATACTTGTTTTATAAGTTGGATTTGTTCTAAAATATATTTTATGCCTTAAATCGATTGAGTATGCTCTCATGGATTTAAAATTGTGCACATTCTGATTTTCTAAAATAAGAACATGATTATGAGCACTGTTAATAATCAAACTCTAAGTAGAAATGAATTTTCCAAATTATGTCATGTTGTGGCCCGCTGGTCAGACCCCAATACGGTGGGATTATAACCGCTGGTCTGACCCTGATAGGGTGGGAAACCGTTGTTACGAGGTTTTTAGACCTTTTATTCGGTCGGTGAACTGATGTTATGGCCCTGATGTTGTGGATTATAACCGATAATATGGTCTCACCCTTTAGAGGAGTAACATACAGGGGACCAATGATCATAAGGAAATTATGAATTGCGTTAAGTTATGGTCCTGATGCAGTGAGATTATAACCAATAACATGGTATCACCACTTAAATTTGTAATATAAATGGGACTGATATCAGTATCTATGAGGAAATTAGCAGATTTTCAGTGCTCATTTCTATTCATTCTATTTCTGAATTATTATGAAAGAAATTAGCTTAGTTATATGTTTAAGTTCTGGTATGTTTTTATTGTGAAGTTATGTATACATATATAATTCTTATCTTGTTTTATTTACTGCTACTTGAGAATGTTATTTTTATAAAAATCGGGAATTATTCCACTCTCGCTTGATTGCTGAGTGATGAGTGATGATCATATTACTCATCCTTTCAAGAAAATAAGAGCAAGAATGATGTCGAGGACCATGAACAAACAAAGTTTTGGAGATAGTAGAATTATGCGAAGATGACTTGAGGATTTTTGTACCATGTATTTGGCTTATTTTCATAGCATATATTTTTTTAATGTTCTGCTGCTATTTAAAGTTATGAGTTGTAAATATCTGATTTGGATTTTATAGTAAAATAGACTTTTTTTTTGAATTTTTGTGCCTCGGAGGCTCAAACATTTAGAAAAGTTTAACCATGACTTTTGAGGATGTTGCCGTGTCACCTGCTCCGGGCGCGGGGCGTGACATTGTTTATTCATGTTGTGTCTATATGTTGCATTCTCAAGCATGCTTTTCCATCATAGATGTTGTGTTTCTTGAGTGTTTAATGCAATAAGTTGTGGTACCGTATGTGAGATCATGGTGGGCAGGGAGTCCTCGGAATTCATTTCAAATATTTTCCAAGGTCCTTCTAAATGAATTATTATTTAAAAAATAGATTCAAGTTGTGCTAAATGCTGAATAGCATTGCAACCAATTTTAAATACTACATGCTATTTCACATATACATTTGTCAACTTATATTTATTTTCACATACTTTCCTTAATAAAATCATTCACTTAAAAGTTTTGAACAGGTTGGGGTACCTGTTTATGCAGCAGGAACTGATATCAAACCTGCAGAAATAGCTAGGCTAGGCTTGCAAGAGGCCAGGAAAAAGAACGTAGATGTGATCATAATGGATACTGCTGGAAGACTTCAGGTGAATTAGTTGAGGAGTGACTTGAAAATATCTTTACATGCAATGTCTTCAGAGTAAATCAATCTGTAAGTTAATTTCAATTCTCTTCAGATTGACAAAACTATGATGGATGAACTAAAAGAAGTTAAAAGGGTACTGAATCCCACTGAAGTTCTGCTTGTTGTGGATGCAATGACTGGCCAAGAAGCTGCAGGTATAAATGCTTGTTAATGAGTCAAATCATCCTCGACAAGATTTAAGGTTTAATGAGAAATACACCGAACTCTGTCATTGAAAAGAACATAAAACTAATCACCGTGCCTTATTATTTGTTTGGCATAAATATTTGTTGAGGGACTATTTATGCCACGCGCAGAAAAGTCAATAGCAGTAATATTGCTAACGCCATCTCCTAACTGTCTTTTACCGCCTTTATTGCGGTCACATACATGTGTCATCATCTAAGTTTATCGACTGAATTAGATCTGAGATAGTATGCTATCCTCATGTCATCTGCCTAGATATTCAGAATCATTTTGTAAAACTTATTTAGGCAATTGAATGCTGATCTTGTTGGGAACATGAATTTTTTGTTTAATCTTTAACTGAAGTTGACCTTTGATCATATTTTAGCCTTAGTGACGACATTCAATGTTGAAATTGGAATTACTGGTGCCATTTTAACAAAGTTAGACGGAGATTCTAGAGGTGGAGCTGCCTTAAGTGTGAAAGAGGTTAGCATCTGTATATCAATGAATTTGATTGCTTATATTTTCATTTTCAATAATTGGAAGGACACGGTGCTTGAAAAGCAAGGCCAGGTTGACTTTTTAAGCAATGTTACTTGCATCTTTTTATTTTTTCCTCCCATCCAGTATGAGACCCTTTACATTGTATTATGAATTTTGGTTAATGTGACAAAATTGGTTGTGATTTAATAGAATGAGACGTTGTGGAGTTACCTCTATTAATCACATGGATAACAAGAGGGAAGTAGAATGATATATTAATAGTAAGCAATTATGTATTTGAACCACTAACTCAAGTTTTTGACTTGTTAATTCTTCTACTGCTGCTGAAGTGATATCAGTGATGCCAACACTATTTCTTATCAATTGGTATCTGTAGATACATTATATTTAGTTCAACTCTTAACATTGTTGATTACTAGAAAATTCTTGTTGGTTTAAAGTTATAAATTTAAATAAGCAATTCGAGTATTCGACCATGACACAGGTATCTGGGAAGCCAATCAAACTTGTAGGAAGAGGTGAGCGTATGGAAGACCTTGAACCTTTCTATCCAGATCGTATGGCTGGACGTATCTTGGGGATGGGTGATGTTTTATCGTTTGTGGAGAAAGCCCAAGAAGTTGTGAGCACCAATTAGTTTAATTTCAGTGTTTTTGATAGTGTATTTCGTTGTTTTAAGAACCTATTACTTGGTTTCCTATTTTTTTGACAAAGCTATTTGATGTGATCCTTGAATATACTGAGTAGATGCGCCAAGAAGACGCTGAAGATCTTCAGAAAAAGATCATGAGTGCGCAATTTGATTTCAATGACTTCTTGAAGCAAACTCGTGCCGTTGCGCGTATGGGATCAATGTCTCGTGTTATTGGTATGATTCCTGGCATGGGGAAGGTATGAAACCCGGCGTTTATTTGGCTGTCTCTGCACACCTATCTATATATCTATATTCCTATAAAAGTGTGGATCATTAGCTTTGTTTTCCAATTGTGAAAAGATAAAAATGATGTTCTTATCAATACAAATCCAAAAACTCAATTAGGATATATATGTAAAATTCAAATTGTTTCAAGGGCAAAAATGATATGTAAAAATTTTATTTATTCAACCTATTATATAATTAATAGTTAAGAATTATCACTACAATATATATTAATTGTAGTAATTTATATCACTCCAAGAATAAAATGTAACTCTTATGTTAATTTTATCAAATAATCCATCTTTATACTACTTTTAAATTTTTTATCCTTTTAATTTTCTCTCTATTTATTTTTTTATAATTTTAGTGCAATTTTCTAATATATTTTTAGTATAATTTCTAATTAAGTAATAAATTATGATATCACAAGAAGATATATGAAAAAAATTATGTATATATGCAATAGTAAAATAATATGATAAGTATATAATAATATGATAATATGAAGTTTAATACTAACATATTTTATGTTTTTTTTTTTAAACTAAGAATTGAAAATAAAGAGTTTAATAAATTATTTAGGAGAATTTATATCAACAATTATAAATGTGAATATATTAATAATATCATAAAATATGAATCTCTTAGAAGAATTTAGGGAGTTTGGTTATAATAAGAAATTTAAAGATTTTAATAGTGCTTTTTTAAAAAAATTATATATAATACAAATTTATAAATTCAATATACAAAATTTGGTAATTTTTAAAACATCCATTACGATTGTTTAAGATTTAGATATCAAGGGTCTTAAGGTAAACCCGACCTTGGTTCTTAAGAACACTAGAACCAAAATCAGAACTAATTTTTTTTTTTTCCGTTTTGATTCAGTTCCAAACTCAACTCTCATAATATATAAATTTCAAGACATATATTTAAACAATTAGTTTCACTTCCTCAAATGTTGTATAACAATTTTATTTGATATTAAAAAATAGATCATACTAGCACTTTTTTTTAAAAAAAAATTATATATTAATCAAATTTATAAATTCAATACAAAAAATTGGTAGTATGAGATCTTTTGATTTATAATTTTCAATTTGTATATAATTTTTTTTAATTATTTATGAAATAATAAGAAAATAAAAAATTTAACACTCAAGCAAGTGACATAAATATAACATATAATTTAATTATGCTACAACTCTAAAACTTAAAAAGCAAATGATTTCAAATGTTTAATACTACGATCAATTTGATATTAAAAAATGGATCATCGAAAACAAATAGTTTGAAATGTCCAATGTATATACGTAAATAAGAACTAAGCACACTCAAATACATAAAAAATATAACAATGATTAGTATCTGAAGACTTGAAGAAAAATATAAATTATATATTTTTTTAATAATTATTTATTAATTAATGTATATAAAAATTATTTGATTGTAAAAAAAATTATATATTCATATATATTTTTTCTTTCAAGGGAGATAATGATTATTCATATGAAAATTTATAATATAATACATATATAATTTTGATTTTGATTTTAAAAGATAGTAAAAATTCAAAAAATATATGAAATCTGAAAAAAAAAAAATTTATCTGTAACAAATGTTTATGTTATAGGCATGATTATTTTATTAAATTGTATAACTAAAAAATTACTTGCATTTGATCGTCAAAATCAATCATCAATCAAAACCCTAAATATATAATGCATGAAAAGAGATATTAATACCAATAGTTTAAAATTTGTGTTTAATAATTATTGTATGAGTTTATTTGATATTTATCATAAAATCCTATCTAAATGTGTATTTCATCACATATGTTGATTTATTTATTATTTTAAATTTGTATTTAATAAGAAACTAATAGTCATCGATGTTAGTCTACAAAAGATAGAATCTGGTATAAAATTAATTATCCGTGATATATAATTTTAAAAACAAAAGGTAAAAAAATTTCGTGTTAATATTATTTAAATTAAATGTTATGGGTTATATTTTACTATCAATATTATTATTTCATTAGTTTTGATTGTTTTGATGAGTTAGTGACGATGATTTTAAATAGATAATTATTTGTTCTTAGTGTGCTTTACTTATGTAAATTATGATTTATGCATTGATAAAATTCATAATTTGTTTGATTTTTAGGTTATTCTGTCTTATACATTGTATTTGGATGTATATATTTATTTTTTAAAATTTTTTTAAATTCATTTCGTTCTATATATTATGTTCATTATCATTTATTATATAACATAAATCAACTGCTTGAATTTTAATTTGGGAAACAAATTTAAAAGTAAGTTATATAAGTTCTTAAGTAATTTATTCATTTATTCATCTAATATGACTAGAGATTAAGTTCAGATAAATAACAAAATGATTGAAATTGTTTTTTTATAAAATTAAATTTTTTAATTTTTATTATATAATTGATATTTATTGTCACGCTAGTTTTCTTAAAACTGGATTTGCCTTGCCAAATAGTATTGTGAAACTTTAAAATGTATCGTTACATGCATCTTATATAAGGTGGAGTTAATTCTCTATGCTAATTTTTTAATTGTGCTATCAGAATAGCTACTACTCATTTCTGCTAAAAGGAATTTATTCAAAGTTCCTCTAGTCACTCTATGTTTATACTCCGTATATAGCTATTACTAACTAACTTAATCCTGGTAGAAGGGTGGCTAGCTTTATATATTGGAATTTTAAAATAAGGTTTGCCTGCTGGCAAGGCAAGAGTTAAATTTTCCATCCAATTCATTAAGATGATAAACATTTATATTATTGTTTTGGAGGCCTTTCATCACCATGACAGAATTTTTGGATATTCAAATAGGTTACTCCTGCACAAGTTCGAGACGCAGAAAAGAGCTTGATAGTAATGGAGTCAATGATCGAAGCAATGACCCCAGGTTATTTATTTATATTTGTTTTGGCCTAAAAAAAATCTGCACGTGCATCTTTGTTTCCCACTTTTTGTTCTCATACTCTACTTGTTCTCTTTTAGTTTTTCACTATATCCCTTGTATCTTTTGACATGATAGAGGTGTACAAAAGGATCAAGTGAAATATCTTGTATTCTTGTTACTTATTGGTCCTCTTCTAAATTTTCATTCAAGATTTTGCTAGGCTGCCGAGTAAATGTGGACTCCGTGGTTAATTCGTCAATACTCTGACAACGTAAAGTTTCCAGTAGTTATTAATTCTGCGAAATCAATTTGGTCTGTTCATTTGATATCATATTGGTCTGTTAATTTGATTTCATGTTTAAATATGAGGGAATTGAATGTGCAAATGTTTTTATCAAGCGAGGAAGTAATGGTCAACATTGAAGTTTGAGTTTCTATTAAATATTGGCTCTAACCTTCGGATGACTCGTATGCTCTAATGATTCTTACGCAGAGGAGAGGGGAAAACCAGAATTGTTAGCAGAATCACCCGTCAGGAGGAAACGAGTTGCTCAAGATTCTGGGAAAACTGAGCAACAGGTATCAGTAGATGGCCAGTATGCAGATAACCCCGTCTCTCTCTTAAGAACTGGGTTTTTTGACAGTATAACTGACATTTTGATTTCACACTAGGTGAGTCAACTTGTTGCTCAACTTTTTCAAATGCGTGTACGTATGAAGAACTTGATGGGCGTAATGGAAGGTGGATCACTTCCTGCATTGAGCAATCTTGAGGAGGCACTAAAAGCTGAGCAAAAGGTGCTCTTGTGTATGTTATTTTCTAAATTCAAGAGTCATAAGTTTGTAAAAGTACTTGTGTGAAATTATTGGTGGATCCATTCTTTCAATAAAATTTGGGGGCGAAATTTGCCAACTTTATAAAATTTCAAAAAGAACTCATCTAGCTAGCCATCTGACTCCCCTCAGCTCCCATTAGGTCCGACCTGGTAAAACCTGCGGTGTGCAATCAATTATGCATTTGTTAGTACATTTATTCATGTAAAAATATCTTCCCGTCTTTCATTATTTACGAGGCCTGCTTCTGAAATTAAGACGGCTCAAAGTTACACTTACGCACTTGCCTTTAAGAATACATTTATCATCTGACAATTACGCATGTTTAGGCTCCCCCTGGTACTGCAAGGAGAAAACGAAAATCGGAATCAAGAAGACAGTTTGTAGACTCATCTTCAGCTTCGAGTCCTCGCGGTTTTGGGGCCAAAAATTGAGTAACTGGTGGCTTCTATTCTCTATGGTTATACAGTGTGTCCCGGTGCCATCCATACGATTTTCTGGAGTCGCACTCGTTTCGGTGCAGAAGGCAATGCATTATTTTACCTAAAGTTGACATTCAGTTCATGTGAAATGAATATTTAGTACTTGATCTGTCACATTCCAGTTCTCAGCGATTGATCTATTTATTCTCGGCGAGGAATTCAAAATTTTTTATGTATTGAAAATTAAAGCCAGCTCTCTTCCTCAGGCCTCCTAACCGACCATTGATCATAGTAATTTCATATATANAAATAAATATTTATAATCAATATGTAATTAAAATAATGCAGGAAATTAAAATTCATAAATCAATAAATCTATTAAGATTGAAAGTCCTCGATCGAGTTTCTGATTACATTCAAATTTAGATAGATTGTATGCAGAGAACACCACTAATGTTAAAAGGAATGGGCGGTTTAATTGGTCATATATGTACGTGTATATATATATATATATATATATGTATATGTATATATATATATATATATATATATATATATGTATATGTATATATATATATATATATATATATATATATATATGTATATGTATATATATATATATATATATATATATATATGTATGTATGTATGTATATATATATATATGTATGTATGTATTACAATTATTTTTAAAACACAAACATTGGAATCAAAATACAATCATCAATCTTTCCAAGACTTGTATCATATGTATGTATGTATATATATATATATATATATATATATATATATATGTATGTATGTATGTATGTATATATATATATATGTATGTATGTATTACAATTATTTTTAAAACACAAACATTGGAATCAAAATACAATCATCAATCTTTCCAAGACTTGAGATACAACTTAAATTCAAGAAAGATATTCAATGTTTTGGAAGTGAGATTGGCAGTGGGAACAAAGATAAAAGATTATGTGTAAGAGCCGATTTTTTTTAGCCTGCAAATAAATAACTAGAAGGAAATTTGTGAGATTGGATTATTGTATTAAATAAGATATGCATATGGGAGAAGAATTAATTGTTGGAAATCTTTGTACCAAGTCAAGAATGTTTACATTAAGGCAATCATATTTTCAAATTTAGTAAGAAATAAATGTAGATTGAGAATACAATGTTGAATTAAAAAGGAATGAGTCATGCATGGACATGCATAGTTTCGAAAATTGGGAGGAAATTTAGAAGGATTAGGCATGATAATTTCGAAATGGTACTAGAGAATATGCTTAGATATGGTGCTGCATGGATGCATGGAAAAGTGGAAGAAAAACATCAAACTTGTACACAAAATCCTTGACTTAGATACCAAATTTTCGAGAATAATGGAGGGCAAGGAATTAAGGAATAAATCTCACAAAATATGTAGCAAAATAAACTCATCATGGAATGGTTTTTTAGCAAAAAAATCGTGTGATCTTGTGTGCCAAAGGTAGGATTTTAGATGCCATGTTCAGCTCCATTCCCCTTACCTATAAATATCACACCATACCTAGCCATTCCTCACACCTAGATTTCGAAATTCCCCTTGCTGAAAGCCACGAAATTCAGCAGCTTCTCCATAGCCAAACGCTGCACAAAAATCGTCCTAAAGTCGTCCAAGAAGTTAAGCCGAGGTGTTGCCCGATCGAAGGACAAGAGGTGATCCAAGTCTAGCATCGTGCACTCCACGTTTTTAGCAATTAATATACAGTAAGTGGGCTTGTTTTTAAAATTCAAAGTTCGGTTTTATGCATATGAAATTTTCGGTTTTCGGTTTTAAAAATTCGATCGAGCTCCGTCTCCCGTCTATACGTTTTTATGAAATTTTGGTACGTCTATGTGTGACACAGTGAGGATTCCCTGAAAATGGGTGGAATTCCAACATATGGCCCTTCACGGTGGGATAGAACCGTTTTATGGCTTCGCCCCCTTAGAGGATTAAAACTTAGGGACTGACGTCAGTAAACCGTTAAAGGTGAAAAATCGCAATGTTATTATGCTATGGATATGATGTTACGAATATGAAAAGCATGCTGTATTTATTGTTGTTTTCGAAAATGATGGAAAATTTTATGTTGTGTTCAAAACGCCCCCATTTACTGAGTATTTCCCAAAATATCATCCCCCTTACTCTCCCCTCTCAGATAAGTCCGAAGAACATGTTGAGGATGAAGAGTCTGAACAAATTTGGGGCTCGTGATTCGCAAGAGTAGTAATAGACTTTATTTCGAATTTTATGATTTAATGAATTGTAATACGCTTCCGCATAAATTACTATTTCGTTTGAATTTCGGTATTGTAAAGACAATGTTTATTTCATTGAAATTATGAATTATAAACTGGTTTTGGTTTATACTGTGCTACAAATGCTTGTTGTTTCGATTGTGTGATTGTTAAACAACGCCGGTGTCAATCCCGAGTTTCGGGGCGTGACATTTAAGTGGTATCAGAGCCGCCAGGTTCATAATCCGGTTGAGGACGAAAAATTTTCGGAAAAATTTTCAGTGAGATTTCAAGAATTGGCTAATGCTCTCTCCTCCGAAACGGCCCAACGAGCGATTTTCACGCTTTGTTGTGAGGTAGGGTCCGAAATCGCGAAATTCCTTCGTTTAGGCCTCCGAAACATCGTTTTTTCCGTTTTAGGAAATATTCGTAGACCCTATAACTTTGCGTAGAAAATTCCGAATTCGATTCCGTCGATTGTTCTGGAATCCTCTCAACATATGCTTCAAACCCATGTGTCTATCTCAAAACTTTCCATTTTTGGAAAAAAATAAAATATTTATATATTTTCGAAAATTACATGTATATTGCATATTGTCCCTCGTGCTATATTGTCTCTTTCTGATTCTGAGCATTTCCCTTTTTGATTTCAGGAAATGGCTCCATCTACTCCCATGCGACCCCGCACCCGTGCCCAAGCTGCCATTCGTATGAAGGAGCTTGCCCTTCACTTTCAGTCCCGTCAGATTCAGCGACTTAGGGCCCGACTGACTGAGAGGAAAAGGGAGATCGAGACCTTAGCCGCTGAGAAAGAGGAGATCCATGTCCGCCTTACCCAGTCGATCTATCAGGGTGAGCTAGTTAGGAGTGATAACATGGACCTCAGAGATGTCAAAGAACAGTGCAAGTATCAACATGGAAAGTTACGAGAGGATGTGGAGCGTTATCGCAAGGAGTTGGAGGAAGAGAAGCAGCAGAATGCCAAAGGTAAGAGGAGACTGGAAAATTCAGGTGATGCCATGAATAGCCTTGCCTATGTGAACCAACGTCTGGTCCAGCAAGTTGAAGCTCTAAAGGACCAAATCAAGCTGAAGAAACAGTACCATCTGCAGTATCAGGAGCAGTGGAATGACGAGATGGACGTGGCTGATGCGGAGAGACAGGAACTTAAGGCACAGGTGGCCCAGCTAACGGAAGAGAATGCCCAGCTCACCCATATGGTGGAGATACTGCAAGAGGAAGAGCCCGAGGAGGAACCGGAAGAGGAAGGACCGATAGAGATAGATGAGCCTATAGCTGCCGTAGGAGATGGAGAGATAGAGGACTAGAGTACCTTGATGACCTTTCCTTAGTACTAAGAGTTTATATTTCCATTGTTGCTATTTTATTTCAGTCCGTACGATTTGTTCCCATTCAGTATTGTTTGTTGCATTCAGTTGTTCCGTATTCAAAAATTAATAAAAGTTATGTTTATTTATTAACCTCAGTTGTTCTAGCATAACTTATTTATTCCATCATGTCGCTATGCACAACAAATTCTTAAAAACGTTTAATTGTAGGAAATGACCGGTAGACCTCCAAGGCAAAATTGCAACCCCCGTTATGCAAACAACAACAATGCCAACGAAGAGGACAATGTACCACCACCTGGGTTCAGTCTTAACCAGGCCGACCTGATGGCCATAGCCACGATCGTGGCCATGACACTGCAAGGGTTAGTGAACCCGAACGCCAATCAACCACCACCGCCTCCACCTCAGCACGGAGTCAAGTTCCATTATGAATCACTGCGCAAGAACAGGTGTCCAACTTTCAGTGGCGCTGCCGACCCTGAAGTTAGCCAGAGTTGGCTGAAAAGTGTGGAGACTCAACTACGACTGTTGGAAATCCCCGAGGCACTGAAAGTGGACGTAGTTGTACTTTTCCTGGAGGATAGAGCAGGAAAGTGGTGGGAAGCAATCTCACCAGCCATGACAGCTGCAGGACCAATCACTTGGCAGCATGTTCGACAAGCTTTTCTGAAACAGTATTATCTAGCCGAGGTCAGACTGCAAAAACTGAGTGAGTTTGAAAATTTCAATCAAGCTCCAGACATGTCAGTTGTGAAACACACCTCCCAGTTCAATGCCCTAGGATCTTATGCTCCGGCAATTATGGCGGATGAAGTTTTGAAATTGCACCGCTTTAAGAAGGGGTTGAACAGCAGGACCCAATCAGCCCTAGCAGTCTACCAACCTGCCAACTTTTCAGACTTGATGGGCGCAGCTATCCGAGCTGAAGCTGATATACAGCGTAGGGAGAAGGACTTTAAAAACAAAAGGCCTATGAACAGTCAGTCCTCGCATAACAGCCAGACTTTTAAGAAGCCTAACCAGTCCAGTGGACCATCTAAAGGGCCTTCGCCTGCCACTAACTACCAAGCTATTAAGCCTTGCCCAACTTGCCATTTACGACACCTGGGAGAATGTCGTAGGACGAGCGGTGTCTGCTTTGGATGCCGGAAACCAGGACACCGTATGGCAGAATGTCCAGACGCCACCAACAGGACAAGTGGACCGGGTAAAGGAGACGGATCAAACTCAGTGGTGAATGCCAATAAACCATGGGAGAACAAACCGAATGCCAGGGTGTTTGCCATGACGCAAGAGGAGGCAGACGATGCGAACGATGTCGTGTCAGGTACCATATTTATTCAGCAAGTGCCTGCTTATGTGTTATTTGACTGTGGTGCTACACATTCTTTTATGTCTAAGAGATTTGCTAAGAAGTTAGGATGTAAGCCTAGAAACTAAATGAGCCCTTTCGAATAGCCACACCTACAAGTAGGGCCATTGAAACTGACGAAATCTATAGGGATTGTATAATCAGTATCGGTGAGCAGACTTTTAGTGCCGACCTGATACAGTTGATCATGGTCGATTTTCACATCATCTTTGGGATGGATTGGTTAGCGAGAAACAGTGGAATAGTAGATTGTAAAGGAAAGAGAGTCAAACTCCGGACCCCAGATCAGGAGGAAGTCGTCTTTCATGGTAAATCCAAGGAGCGGAAGTCACTGCTTTTTGCCTCTCAAGCTTGGAGAGCCATGAAATCCGGAGAAGACATCTACCTGGCAATGGTCAGCGAAATAAAAGAGGAAATTGAGCGGAAACTGGAGGACATCCCGACAGTGAGAGAGTTCCCAGATATTTTTCCAGAAGAACGCTCTGGGACGGTCCCGGACCGTGAAATTGAGTTCGAAATCAACTTGGTCCCTGGTGCTGCACCAATCTCTAAAGCACCTTACAGAATGGCACCAGCCGAACTCAAGGAGCTGAAAGAACAACTCCAAAAATTGCTAGATAAAAGGCAAATTCGACAGAGTGTGTCCCTGTGGGGAGCTCCGGTACTCTTCGTGAAGAAGAAAGACGGGAGTATGAGATTGTGCATCGATTACAGAGAATTGAACAAGATCACAATCAAGAACATGTACCCTCTGCCTCGGATAGACGATCTGTTTGACCAGCTTAAGGGAGCCGCCGTCTTTTCTAAACTGGATCTGAGGACATGTTACCACCAGTTGAAGGTCAGGGCTGAAGATATCCCCAAAACCGCCTTCCGAACCAGATATGGACATTATGAATTCACAGTGATGCCTTTTGGTCTGACCAACGCACCGGCAGCATTTATGGACATGATGAACAGAGTATTCAAGCCATTCCTGGATCAGTTCATAGTGGTATTTATCGACGATATCCTCATCTATTCTCCTGACGAGACGAGCCACGAAGAGCACCTTCACCTTGCTCTGCAAACGTCAAGAGAGAATAAGCTCTATGCTAAGTTCAGCAAGTGTGGATTCTGGCTAAGTAGTGTGTCATTTCTAGGACACATGATCTCGAGAGAAGGAGTGTCATTGGATCCAAGGAAGGTGGAGGCAATTACTGAGTGGCCAAGACCGAAGAACGCCACCGATATCAGAAGCTTTCTTGGATTGGCAGGTTACTACCGGAAGTTTGTCGAAGGGTTCTCCTCCATAGCCGTACCACTGACGAAACTCACACAGAAGAATTCTAAATTAATCTGGAATGAAAGTTGTGAGAAGAGTTTCCAGATATTAAAAGAGAAACTCGCATCCATGCCAGTATTGATCCTGCCCGCGGAAAATAAAGATTTCACTATCTACAGTGACGCATCTAAGGAAGGTCTAGGGTGCGTACTCATGCAAGAAACGAGAGTGATCGCCTACGCATCAAGGCAATTGAAACCGCACGAGCAGAACTACCCTACGCACGATCTGGAACTAGCAGCGGTTGTCTTCGCCTTAAAGATTTGGAGGCACTACCTCTATGGTGCTAAATGTAAAATCTTCACAGACCATCAGAGCCTCAAGTACTTGTTCACCCAAAAGGAGCTGAATATGAGGTAAAGGCGATGGATCGAACGTCTGAAGGATTATGACCTGACCATAAGCTACCATCCGGGTAAAGCAAACAAAGTAGATGATGCGCTAAGTCGGAAGGGCCCAGGCAAGATAACTCTAGCTTCCCTCTCGGCCCAGCCATGTCTGCAAGAGACCGTCAAGTTAAACCAAGATAGAGACCCGGTACTGCTTAAACTTAAGGATCAAGTCAGAGAAGGGAAGTCTCAGGATCATCGAATTGATGACAAGGGAATCTTGTGGATGAAAGGAAGACTGTGTGTGCCTGACAGTGATAACCTTCGCCAAGAGATAATGGCAGAGGCGCACAAGTCGAAATTCTCGGTCCACCCAGGCAGTACAAAAATGTACAGGGACCTCAAGAATAATTTCTGGTGGAATGGCATAAAAAGAGATGTGGCTGAATTCGTCTCCAGATGTCAGGTTTGCCAGCAGGTCAAAGCCGAACACCAGCGACCTGGAGGATTACTGCAACCTCTGGAAATCCTCGAGTGGAAATGGGAGCATATTTCCATGGACTTTGTGGTAGGATTGCCAAAGTCTAGGCAAAGCCACGACGGTATATGGGTTATCGTCGATAGACTCACGAAGACTGCACACTTCCTACCCGTCCGCATGAATTACAATCTCGACAAGTTGGCTTCACTGTACATGGATAATATTGTGAGACTGCATGGAGTGCCAGTAAGCATCCTATCTGATAGAGATCCGAGGTTCGTCTCGCGTTTTTGGAAGAGCTTTCAAGAGGCCATGGGGACGAAAGTGACCTTAAGTACGGCCTACCATCCGCAGACCGATGGGCAAACTGAGAGAACCATACAGACCTTAGAAGATATGCTGAGAGCATGCGCCCTTGAATTCAGTAGCAACTGGAGCACCCATCTACCCTTAATTGAGTTCGCTTACAACAACAGCTATCACAACAGCATCGGAATGGCTCCATACGAAGCCCTTTATGGAAGGAAATGTCGGTCACCACTTTACTGGGATGAAGTGGGAGAGAAAGCCATGGTGGGACCCGAGCTAGTATAGATGACAGTGGAAAAGGTTAAAATTGTCCGAGAAAAGCTCAAGGCAACTCAAGACCAACAGAAGAGATGGGCAGATCTTAAAAGAAGACCGGTAGAATTCAACGTGGGCGAAAAGGCTTATGTGAAAGTATCGCCTATGAGAGGAGTTGTCCGATTCAGTAAAGCCGGGAAACTGAACCCTCGATATGTGGGACCCGTTGAAATCTTGGAAAAAATGGGCACGCTAGCATGCAGGCTGGCACTGCCACCAAACATGTCAAGAATCCACAACGTGTTTCACGTATCCCAACTGAGGAGGTACATTCCAGACCCAAGTCACGTTCTGGAAGTCGAACCACTCATAATTGAAGGTAACTTGGGAGAAGAACTGAAGTACGAAGAAGTTCCTATTAGAATTGTGGACACCAAGGAACAAGTTCTTGGACGACGTATCGTTCCCTACGTCAAGATACAGTGGTCCAACAACACAGAGCGAGAAGCAACTTGGGAAGTCGAAGAGAAAATGCGAAAGGATTGTCCCTACCTATTTGGAGACCAAGCCAACTCCAGTTTCGAGGACGAAACTTCTCATAAGGAGGGAGGGATGTAAGAGCCGATTTTTTTTAGCCTGCAAATAAATAACTACAAGGAAATTTGTGAGATTGGATTATTGTGTTAAATAAGATATGCATATGGGAGAAGAATTAATTGTTGGAAATCTTTGTACCAAGTCAAGAATGTTTACATTAAGGCAATCATATTTTCAAATTTAGTAAGAAATAAATGTAGATTGAGAATACAATGTTGAATTAAAAAGGAATGAGTCATGCATGGACATGCATAGTTTCGAAAATTGGGAGGAAATTTAGAAGGATTAGGCATGATAATTTCGAAATGGTACTAGAGAATATGCTTAGAGATGGTGCTGCATGAATGCATGGAAAAGTGGAAGAAAATCATCAAACTTGAACACAAAATCCTTGACTTAGATACCAAATTTTCGAGAATAATGGAGGGCAAGGAATTAAGGAATAAATCTCACAAAATGGGTAGCAAAATAAACTCATCATGGAATGGTTTTTTAGCAAAAAAATCGTGTGATCTTGTGTGCCAAAGGTAGGATTTTAGATGCCATGTTTAGCTCCATTCCCCTCACCTATAAATATCACACCATACCTAGCCATTCCTCACACCTAGATTTCGAAATTCCCCTTGCTGAAAGCCACGAAATTCAGCAGCTTCTCCATAGCCAAACGCTGCACAAAAATCGTCTCAAAGTCGTCCAAGAAGTTAAGCCGAGGTGTTGCCCGATCGAAGGACAAGAGGTGATCCAAGTCTAGCATCGTGCACTCCACGTTTTTAGCAATTAATATACATTAAGTGGGCTTGTTTTTAAAATTCAAAGTTCGGTTTTATGCATATGAAATTTTTAGTTTTCGGTTTTAAAAATTCGGTCGAGCTCCGTCTCCCGTCTATACGTTTTTATGAAATTTTGGTACATCTATGTGTGACACTGTGAGGATTCCCTGAAAATGGGTGGAATTCCAATATATGGCCCTTCACGGTGGGATAGAACCGTTTTATGGCTTCGCCCCCTTAGAGGATTAAAACTTAGGGACTGACGTCAGTAAACCGTTAAAGGTGGAAAATCGCAGTGTTATTATGCTATGGATATGATGTTACGAATATGAAAAGCATGTTGTATTTATATGTAGTTTTCGAACATGATGGAAAATTTTATGTTGTGTTCAAAACGCCCCCATTTACTGAGTATTTCACAAAATACTCATCCCCCTTACTCTCTCCTCCCAGATAAGTCCGAAGAACATGTTGAGGATGAAGAGTCTGAACAATTTTGGGGCTGGTGATTCGCAAGAGTAGTAATAAACTTTATTTCGAATTTTATGATTTAATGAATTGAAAGACGCTTTCGCATAAATTACTATTTCGTTTGGATTTTAAAGACAATGTTTAATTGTAAGGCCCGAGATTATATCACCTTAATTCGAGATTATTTAATTTACGAATTTTGGAATGATGAATTAGATTCCACGGTTTTTTTTAATTAAGTAGGATTGAAATTGAATTAAAAGATTGAGCGGGGGCCGTTTTGCAAATAGTGAAAAGTTGAGGGACTAAAGTGGCGAGCTTCCTTAATGGTTTTCTTATCTTCAAAGCTTCATTTTGCAACATCCAACAATCAACCTATTAATCAAAGTATAGATTCTTGATCCTTACCTTAAGAGCTTCAAGGAGAGGTAATTTTCATCCATTTCCAGCATGTTTCGAAATTTAGATGTTGGAGGATTTGTGATTTAATTGTTGATAAGTGTTCTTGAATATATAGAGATTATAGAACCGTAATCGGATCGAAGAACGGACATCGTATGAAGTGGTTTGAAAATATTCAACATGCTGTTCGAACCTAGTAGGGCAGATTGTATTATGTTGTGGTTGATATTATGAGGTTTTTAGTCGTTGGTATGATATTATTGATGTTTGAGTTGCCGGGTATATCGAATTTGCGCCATTATGCCGCCGGAATTGATATAGATTGAGTTTTGAGCAAACCAAGTCTTACATTGAATTGTTTGATTGATATGGTGTTGTTCGAATTGCGCATGTTCAGAATTGGTGTAGAAGATTCGGACTCGTGATCGTAGCTTCAGACCGAGACTACAAACGAAAGGTATAAGTCAATGTGGTACTGGGAGATTGACTCGAGTAGGATATACTTGGGTTTCCCTAAATCACATACTGAATGTTATTATATGCCTTGATTTGAATTGATATGCTTACTTTATTGATTTATAGGAAGCATGTTATAGACGAGTATTATACGAGTAATCTTGTGACAGAAGTGCCGGATAGTGATGGAATCGTCATTGGCACATTGCACTCTATTACAGGATAGTGTATTGGCGAGTGTGCCAAAGTCTGTGACGGATAGGTCAAGATACTGGATGTTTGGTTATATCGATGGGATAGAATTAGAGTTTCTTCTATTAATGATAATCGATATGGACTACCAACGTCTGGAAACCGGGATCCCTAGACTAGGAGTGCGTCTAGTCTGAGATGTGGAGTCACGAGTTTATTTCCAGGTTTATATTGATTCATGTTTTCAGATTTGTACATGTTACTGTTATCTGTTTCATGCTTTTGTATTGATTATATACTCGCATGTTTCGTTGATTTATACTGGGAATTATTTCTCACCGGAGTTATTCGGCTGTTGTCTTGTCTGTATGTGTACATGACAACAGGTGGGACAGGATCAGGGTCCAGGAGATGAGGAGAGATCGTGATTAGAGTGGAGACTTCGGACTTTGATGTATATAGGGTTTTGACACTTAACTTTTAGTCGTTGAACCTTAGTTTTAAATGATTGTATGTTGTACCAGATTTATACTTTTATACTGATGTGTATAGGAGTTGATTTCACTACGTTCCGCAATTAAAGAAAAATTTTATGACCCTAATTACGTAATTAGTAAATTGATCCTAATGATGATTAAGAATTGATTAGCGTCTGGGTCCTCACAACAGGTGGTATCAGAGCGATAGATCCTTTAGAATGAGATAGAAGCTAGTGAGCGGGGTAAACTGAGTTTTCTTTCCTTGCTTATGATTGCTAGTATGACTTCCTGCTTTAATACATGCTTGCCTGATTATCTGATTTTGATATGGTAATGTGTATTATTGGGAATGGATCAGAACCGATTCTTGATCAGAGGGAAGATGATCAGAAAGGGACTGAGACAAAATTGTAAATGGTGACTGCTAACCCTTTCGATAATCAGATATGCCTCCGAGAAGAGTACCGGAACAGGGCAGTACTTCAAATCCTCCAATGGAGGTTACAGCCACTCCGATGGAGACATTATTGAAGAGATTTCAGTCTTTTAATCCGCCGACTCTGAGGGGCACTGAGACTTCAGTGGATTGTGAGAGCTGGACGACATAGAGATGCTGTTTGACTCTTTGGACTACACTGATGAGCGGAGAGTGAAACTGATAGGACACCAGTTGCATGATGTTGCCAAGAACTGGTGAATTACGACCAAGAGGGCCTTGGAGCAACGAGGTACGCCTATTACCTGGAATGTCTTCAAAACCGAATTCTATCAGAGATTCTTCCCTGTGTCATACAGAAAGGATAAAGGTGCTGAGTTTGCGAATCTGAGACAAGGGCAGTTGAACATTGAGGAATATTTGTCTAAATTCTATACACTACTGAGATTTGCTCCACATGTGGCCGAGAATGAAGAAGCGGTGGCTGATCAGTTCATCAATGGCTTGAATCCGGAGATATTTACATTGGTGAACACTGGGCGACCAAACAACTTTGCTGACGCCCTGAACAGAACAAAGAGAGCAGAAGCTGGTCTGATGAGACAGAGAGGAGCTTCATATGTTGCCCCAGCACCGATACCACAGCAACCCCCTCCCAGATTCGAGAGTGGTAGCAGCAGTGGTGGAAATAAGGACTATTTGAAAGCCAGAGGAAGACAGTTTAAGAAGTCTGGCAGTAGTTCTTCAAGTTCCAGTGGCTCAAGACAGACTGGTCAGAGCCAAAGTTATACAGGACCATATTGCAGCATTTGTGGAGGGAAGCATTCCACAGAGCAGTGCCGCGGAGTGTTTGGCTCTTGTCTTATATGTCGACAACAGGGACATTTTGCCCGAGTATGCCCCCAGAGAGGTGCACAGGGATCCCAGGCAGCAGAGTCATCTGGATCAGTGGCTCATACTGGTAGACGACCAGCTGCAGTCCACTCCTTTCAGCCAGCTCTAGCTCAGTCACAGCAGAGGCCAGGGGGAAGCCAGACAGTTAGCCAGCCTCCTAGACAGCAGGCCAGGGTGTTCGCTTTGACAGAGGAGCAGGCTCAGGAAGCACCAGACGATGTGGTTGCAGGTAACTGTTCTTTATGTGGTTATCCTACTTATGTATTGATAGATACTGGTGCATCTCATACATTTATATCTGAGAGATTTGCATTGAGTCATGCATTACCTGTTGAGTCCTTATCTACTGTAGTGTCTGTTTCTTCTCCGTTGGGGAAATGTTTGATATCCGTGAATTCGATTAACCATTGTACACTGCAGTATGAAGGGCATGAGATTGAGTTAGATTGTATTGTGCTTGGGTTGTCTGATTTTGACTGTATTATCGGTATTGATATGTTGACCAAGTACAGAGCTACCGTTGATTGTTTCCACAAGATTGTGAGATTCAGACCTGACATGGCTGACGAGTGGAAATTTTACGGTAAGGATTTTAGATCTAGAATTCCTTTGATATCTGTTATGTCTATGACTCGATTGTTACAGAAAGGAGCAGAGGGGTTCCTTGTCTATTCAGTTGATTTACTGAAATCGAGTCCATCATTGGCGGACCTGCCAGTGGTGTGTGAATTTGCTGATGTCTTCCCAGATGAGAATCCGGGATTGCCTCCGATTCGAGAGATAGATTTCAGCATTGAATTGGTACCAGGTACAGTTCCGATTTCTAGAGCTCCGTACAGAATGGCACTAATTGAATTAAAAGAGTTGAAGGAACAGCTAGAAGATTTACTGGCCAGGGGTACATCAGACCTAGTGTTTCTCCTTGGGGTGCTCCAGTACTGTTTGTTAGGAAGAAGGATGGGTCAATAAGACTTTGCATTGACTATCGGCAACTGAACAAGGCTACGGTAAAGAATAAATATCCCTTGCCTCGCATTGATGATTTGTTTGATCAGTTGCAGGGTTCATATGTATATTCCAAGATCGATTTGAGATCTGGATACCATCAGCTGAGAGTAAGGGATTCTGATATCTCAAAGACAGCATTCAGAACTAGGTATGGACATTACGAGTTTATTGTCATGCCGTTTGGTTTGACGAACGCACCGGATGTATTTATGGGGTTGATGAACCGTGTCTTCCAGAAATATCTCGGTGAATTTGTGATCATTTTTATTGATGATATTTTTATTTATTCGAAGAATATGATTGAGCATGCAGAACATTTGAGAACTGTGTTGAAAATTCTGAGAACTGAGAAATTGTATGCTAAACTGTCTAAATGTGAGTTCTGGTTGAGACAGGTAGTATTTCTGGGTCATATCATATCCGGAGATGGTATATCAGTTGATCCCAGCAAGGTTGAGGCTGTGATTTCTTGGCCGAGACCGACATCAGTGCCAGAGATTCGCAGTTTTATGAGTTTGGCAGGATATTATCGTCGGTTTATTAAAGATTTCTCGAGCATTGCCAAACCGATTACTCAGTTAACTCAGAAGAATGCTCCGTTTGTGTGGTCAGAAGACTGTGAGTCCAGTTTTCTGGAATTGAAGAAAAGATTGACCAATGCAACGATACTGACTATCCCCTCAGGTACTGGTGGATTTGTTGTTTATTGTGACGCTTCTCACAGAGGTTTGGGTTGTGTATTGATGCAACGAGGGCATGTGATTGCTTATGCCTCGAGATAGCTGAAGCCGCACGAGACTCGCTACCCAATTCATGATCTTGAATTGGTAGCCATTGTATTTGCTTTGAAGATATGAAGACACTACCTCTACGGTGAGAAATTTGAAATTTATTCTGATCACAAAAGTTTGAAATATCTGTTTTCACAATCAGAACTGAATATGAGACATCGAAGATGACTGGATTTACTGAAAGAATTTGATTGTGAAATCAAATACTATCCGGGGAAGTCTAATGCAGCAGCTGATGCATTGAGTCGAAAGGTATGTGCTTTATCCTTATCGACAATAGGTGTTTAAAATTTGATTGAAGACTGCTGTTTGTCTGGATTGGTATTTGAGACAGATTGTAGACCGTTGAGATTATATGCTATTCAAGCTGAACCAGAACTGATTTTGAAGATTAAAGCGGCTCAAAAAGTTGATCAGAAAGTTCAGAAATCGATTGAGATGGTCAAATCAGGTCATCAATCAGAGTTTCAGGTACGTGAGGATGTACTGTATGTGAATAATCGTCTTGTTGTGCCGAATGTTTCAGAGTTGAAACAGAGATATTGACTGAAGCGCACAACAGTCGATTCAATATCCATCCTGGTGGCAGAAAGATGTATAATGACTTGAAGACACAGTTTTGGTGGAAGCAAATGAAATCTGATGTCACAGAATTTGTGTCAAAATGTCTGAATTGCCAAAAGGTAAAGGCTGAAAGAAAGAAACCAGGAGGTCTACTGTACAGTTTATCGATTCCTGAATGGAAATGAGATCACATTTCCATGGATTTTGTTACGCAGTTACCGAGATCCTCCCGAGGTGGTGATGCGATTTGGGTCGTGATTGATAGATTGACCAAATCAGCATGTTTTATTCCATACTAGATGACATACAGGTATGACCAGATGGCTGAGATTTATGTGAGAGAGGTGGTCAGATTGCACGGAGTGCCGAAGTCGATTGTATCAGACCGTGATCCTCGGTTCACTTCGCACTTCTGGTAGAGTTTACAGCAGGCTCTAGGTACGAAGTTGCATCTGAGTACCGCATATCATCCACAGACTGACGGACAGTCAGAGCGGACGATCCAGACATTGGAGGATATTCTGAGAGCTGTAGTGCTTGATTTTAGCACTGGATTGCAAGATGCATTGCCACTTTGTGAATTTTCGTACAACAACAGCTATCAGACGAGTATTGAGATGGCTCCATTTGAAGCATTGTACGGAAAGAAGTGCAGATCCCCTCTGTATTGGGATGATATCTCTGAAGTTCCTGAGATTGGACCTGATATGATCAGAGAGATGACATAAAAGGTAAAGCTGATTCAGAAGAGAATAAAGACAGCTCAGGACAGACAGGGCAATTATGCCAATATTCGACGAAGACCGTTGGTATTTGAGGTTGGAGACAGAGTATTTTTAAAGACTTCACCTTTCAGAGAAATTGTCAGATTTGGCAAGAAAGGGAAGCTGTCTCCACGTTTTATTGGGCCGTATGAGATTCTCGAGAAGATAGGAGCTCGTGCCTATCGACTTGCATTACCGCCTTCTCTATCTGGAATACATGATGTCTTTCATGTATCTATGTTACGGAAATATCTCCCCGATGATTCCCATATTATCCAGCCAGACGAGGCTGAGCTTGACGAGTCTCTGAGTTATATTGAGAAACCGGTTCAGATTGTTGATCGTAAAGAAAAGCAACTCAGAACGAAGACCATCCCACTTGTGAAAGTCCAATGGACTCGTCATGGCATTGAAGAAGCTACTTGGGAGACTGAATCAGATATGAGACAGGAATTCCCAAAGTTATTCCATTGTTGTGAGTTTACTATTTTAGTTTCTGGTATTTCTGATTTGATTACTTGTGATATGATTGCTTGAGATTTTGAGGACGAAATCATGTCTCAGAGGGGGAGAATTGTAAGGCCCGAGATTATATCACCTTAATCCTAGATTATTTAATTTACGAATTTTGGAATGATGAATTAGATTCCACGATTTTTTTTAATTAAGTAAGATTGAAATTGAATTAAAAGATTGAGCGGGGGACGTTTTGCAAATAGTGAAAAGTTGAGGGACTAAAGTGCAAATATGGAAATTTAAGTGGGACACTTGTCTTGGCCATCCCTTGAACGTGTCATTGTTTACTTCAAATTCAGAATTGGCATGGGGAAAACCGAGAGTATCCATGGCGAGCTTCCTTAATGGTTTTCTTATCTTCAAAGCTTCATTTTGCAACATCCAACCATCAACTTATTAATCCAAGTATAGATTCTTGATCCTTACCTTAAGAGCTTCAAGGAGAGGTAATTTTCATCCATTTCCAGCATGTTTCGAAATTTAGATGTTGGAGGATTTGTGATTTAATTGTTGATATGTGTTCTTGAGTATATAGAGATTATAGAACCGTAATCGGATCGAAGAACGGACATCGTATGAATTGGTTTGAAAATATTCAACATGCTGTTCGAACCTAGTAGGGCAGATTGTATTATGTTGTGGTTGATATTATGAGGTTTTTAGTCGTTGGTATGAGATTATTGATGTTTGAGTTGCCGGGTATATCGAATTTGCGCCATTATGCCGCCGGAATTGATATAGATTGAGTTTTGAGCAAACCAAGTCTTACTTTGAATTGTTTGATTGATATGGTGTTGTTCGAATTGTGCATGTTCAGAATTGGTGTAGAAGATTCGGACTCGAGATCGTAGCTTCAGACCGAGACTACAAACGAAAGGTATAAGTCAATGTGGTACTGGGAGATTGACTCGAGTAGGATATACTTGGGTTTCCCTAAATCACATACTGATTGTTATTATATGCCTTGATTTGAATTGATATGCTTACTCTATTGATTTATAAGAAGCATGTTATAGACGAGTATTAGACAAGTAATCTTGTGACAGAAGTGCCGGATAGTGATGGAATCGTCATTGGCACATCGCACTATGTTACAGGATAGTGTATTGGCGAGTGTGCCAAAGTCTGTGACGGATAGGTCAAGACATTGGATGTTTGGTTATATCGATGGGATAGAATTGGAGTTTCTTCTATTCTTGATAATCGATATGGACTACCAACGTCTGGAAATCGGGATCCCTAGACTAGGAGTGAGTTTAGTCTGAGATGTGGAGTCACGAGTTTATTTCCAGGTTTATATTGATTCATGTTTTCAGATTTGTACATGTTACTGATATCTGTTTCATGCTTTTGTATTGATTATATACTCGCATGTTTCGTTGATTTATACTGGGAATTATTTCTCACCGGAGTTATCCGGCTGTTGTCCTGTCTGTATGTGTACATGACAACATGTGGGACAGGATCAGGGTCCAGGAGATGAGGAGAGATCGTGATTAGAGTGGAGACTTCGGACTTTGATGTATATAGGGTTTTGACACTTAACATTTAGTCGTTGAACCTTAGTTTTAAATGATTGTATGTTGTACCAGATTTATACTTTTATACTGATGTGTATAGGAGTTGATTTCACTATGTTCCGCAATTAAATACAAATTTTATGACCCTAATTACGTAATTACTAAATTGATCCTAATGATGATTAAGAATTGATTACCGTCTGGGTCCCCACAATTTCGTTGAAATTATGAATTATAAACTGGTTTTGGTTTATACTGTGTTACAAAGGCTTGTTGTTTCGATTGTGTGATTGTTAAACAACGCCGGTGTCAATCCCGAGTTTCGGGGCGTGACATTATGGTTTTTTGAAAAATTTATGGATACCAGAAAAGATATTCAACAAAAATTCTATGAATTTATAAATAAATATAAAATTCACATTTTATTCTTCGATTGGTTTGAAATATATTCCTCTCAAAATTCCTTAGATTATCCATTTTCAAACTCTGTAAATCCTATTACAAATAATATAGAAACCTCGAATACATATAGTAAAATAAAAAAACCCAAATTTTAAACCTTATCAAATAACTGGAAATAGTGTTAAAAATATTAAAGAAAATAATTCTGAATTCATAAAAATAATACAAGATAAATTAAGTAAAATACTAACAACAGCCAGTAGTTCAAATCAACCCATAGATCAAACAGCTCCTGAAACACCAACCTCAAATCTTAGAATAAATACCTTGAATCATGATTCAGATATTAGTGAAGTTTTAGAACAATTTAAAAATCCTACAAACAAAATCAATAAAATAGATTGGAATCAATCTTCTCAAAAGTTAAAAATAATTCCTGCTCCAGATTTAGGAGTTTAGTATAAAGGTTCATCATCCTCACCATCCTCATCATCTAAATGAACGACGGGTTCTAAAGATTCTGATGTAGATGAAGGCCATGGTGTGAATTTCAATAAAATTGTTTGAATCTCTTCGGGAGTTTTCGCAGTAGCAGGCATAATTGTCATCTGGAATTTGGTTTGGAATTCTAGCGGTCATAATTTTATGATTTGTAATCCAATTTTGTAAATTTGTCATTGAAAGATTGGGATGAATTTTGAATTTATCCCACCATTTTATTTAAATCTTCTTTTGAGCATTGTAATTTTTAAATCTAAATATTCAACCATCCATGCAAGATTCTGGAAGGTAGAATTTGTTTCAGTAGATGCCTTGCAAGTCATAATGTGACTGATGATTTTATTGATTAATGTATAGTATAACAATATTTATTTTAATATAATTTATGTTTTATATCTATTCTCACATTACTTTATCTGTATATCCATACAGATACATAGATAAAGAATTTGAAAAATATTATAATACAATAAATATAAGGTTGTACACATGATGAAAATCATGAAACATATATTTAAGTTATTATAAATTCTAAACAAGTTCCTAATAGATTCAGTCACATAAAAAAAGTTAAATATGAAGTGGTTGCGCCAAACACTTGTGTTCTTTGCAAGTGGTTACTATACATCGAGTGGATAAATTTTGCCATTCATCGAGTGGAAAGTTAATATGGACTAATGGTGCCAATGAAGCTGTGTTTTACCATTAGTTCGCAATATAACAATCCTTATTGACATTAACTTTGTGGTTACCATTCTAGCATTCTTATAATCAATATGTTGATGCATTGAATGGATAAGTCTGTATAAGGGACACATGTTGTACCGAATCACAATGAGTTATGAACCCACGACCAGTTGTATCCCTAAACTATTGAATGTCACACAAACATCGGCTTCTGTTTTCCTGTTGGGATAGTCAAATTCAAGGATATGAATTGTAATTGAAGTTTCATGTGATAAAACATTTTAGCTTATAAAGATTTTATAAGTGGATTACATATTTAGAACTTTTGAGAGTCAATAAGAAAGATTGCTAAAACAGAGAGGATAATACAAATGCCAAAATTGTGTAGGGCTGTTCCAAAATTGGCAGCTGCCAATTATGGAGTCTGGAAGGTTGGCTTTTGAATTTTAACTTAGTGTTGAAAATTTTGATTTCACACACATCATTATAATGAGCTACTTATACTCATCAGATCATAGTTATTGGATCGTCGATCGAGATTATGATAAAACCACAATCATGAGTTTTATGGTCCATGTGCTTGAAGTGTCATAGCCTAACTCTAATTAGTAGGAGTGTTAGTTGATCATATAACTAGTTAGAATATAACTAGTTAGAATCCTAGTTGGATTGGGTAAAATATGATTAATATTAAACATATTACAAAGTTCAAAGAATCATCCTCCCATTTACTCTCGCGTTTGAGATGGGATTCTTTTGGATTTCTGGAGCTGCTTTCAATCGATTCATTTTTCATTCTTCTAAAATAATTCTTTATTCCTCCGCTAAAGAAATCTGTAAGTTTTCATTTTCAAATATTTATTCTAATCCAGTGGAAACATTAGTTTATGTTTTCATGCCCAAGAGTGCCATATGAAAATGACATGAATATCTAAGACAGCTCTTTTTTCTAGCCCGATCGTAGTACTTGGAGGTTGGAAAATTACATACTTTCGAGTTTTGAAGATGATATGTGACGAATCGTGTCTTAAAATACAATACTTTAATATTTGCGGAAAATTTTTGAATTTTTTTATGAAATAATTTGTTAAAAATATAAATCGTAAAATAAATAACGGTCATCACGCATACTAAAATAAAATTAATATTAAAATCCCATCATTTAAAATAAATCACCAACATCCAAAAAAGATTAATTTAATTTAAAAATAGTCTAACAAAAACCATAAATTTAATTTGCTTGTCACCAATACTAATAAATAGAAAGTCAGAGTAAATAGTTTAAAAACGTGCGTAATAATATAACTTAAACTACAAGGTCCTCGGGTTTGTACTGCCATTGGCCCGAGCTTTCTAACTAGTCACCGCCTCCCGTCTCCTCAACTACATCATCTGCATCGATTAAGTCTAGTGAGTCTAATGACTCATCATGCATAAACCGTAAATAAGAAAAAATACGTAATAAAAATCCATGCTATTTAAACTTAGCTTGTACATAAAATATTATAAGCATAAATATGTATAACGCGACTTTCCTGCATAAAAAATTTCATAAAAATCATATTTTCATACTTGTCATGCATAATTATAAACGTAAATAATTTTGCGTAGAGTTTTGTTCAATGCAAATGGTCTATACACATAAATCGTTTGATCAAACTAAATCATAGTACTGGGCTGACAAGCATCACCACAGCCCTTGGATAATACTCCTAAAAGGATGGAGAGGTCCCCGGACACGTTCTCCAGCTTCCAAACCCGTAACATAATTTGGCCACAAGACAAATTGCATAGCTCAAAAATAATTATTTTACACGAGATACATATTTACGAACATCGTGGACTTCATTGGAACCTTCTGGGCTTCATTGGAACATCCTGGACATGCTGCCACAACCTCATAAATTAACCAAACAAACATAGTCCCAAAGATGCAATCGGACGCATACGATTCTCGGATTAAATAAAATAGCTTACGAATTACCGAACGACTCGAGACTCGAGCCATACTTAGCGAACATCCTAACCTACCATCCAAGAGCCTAAACTATCCCTGAACCATGTTCAAACCACTTAAAAACGTGAACAACAGCCCATCCAAGAAAAACAGCCCATGAGATGCACTATGACCCGAATACGCTTCTCACAACTTAACACCTAAACCAACTCGAACCGGACCCAAACCAGACCCTAAACTCGACCCTTAGACATTCCATGAGACCCTGGTCTAGTCCAGACCTGCAGCCCAATCCTCAAACAAGCCAACACCGTGACAGCACCTTCATGAGACCCCATCTGCGCAGCTTTCGTGTTTCCGATCTAGCCGTCTTCCCTAACCAACCAGACCCTAAACCACCCTAACTAGTCTCATCCTAGGACCCCTTAGAGACTGCATAAACCATAGCCAAGAGCCCCAACCCAGCCCCTGACTTGAAACCATAAGCTCGAACCCTACAGCGCCTAAATGTACCCCAATCTGTGCAGCTGTAGTTTTCTAGTTCCAACACTTTTCCTGGCCAGCCATAGCTTGAACCACCCTAAGTAGGCTCCCCTTAGGACCCTAAATCACGTCCCTAACCCTAGCCACGAGCCCCGGACCAGGCCCTGCATCGATCTTTGAAGAATGCCGTCAAATTTTGTTGGCCATACGCCTTCATGTCAATGTTCTTCTCTTCAATAAATTCTCCATTCACATAGAGAGACCATAGGACTAAGGTAGCTTCAGTGTAGAACTTGGTGGAGACAGAATGACAACATCGGACTCAACGTCGGTAGTATCTTCAGCCACCTGTAGAATGTGAGAGAAAATTATAAAGATATATCATGAGTTACGCACAAAAACACACAAAGAAATCGCGAGAGCAAGGAAAGATTGCAAGGGTAAACGAGAACAAGCAAGAGTAATTATCAGGGATTCAACTGTAACAAAACATATATGCTCTTACTCTAACAGAAAAATACACCGATTCAATCCTTCAGCTCCGAAAAATCCGGACGGTAAAGTTAATATTTCCGAAATTTACCCAAAACACTAATTACGGTTTTATCCCAAAATCAAACAATAAAATTGATTCAAACTCGTGTTACGACGATTTCAAAAGAATATCCAGTGAAACCCACGTTGATTATAACTCACTGACACAAGTAGACACATAAATTCAAAATCTAGGTAATTAAGGTTTTCATCAACCGTCATAGGTCAACACTGATATGTCACTGTACATGATGAATTCATGAAACAAAAATCAATATGCATGTCCTAAATATGCCTCCAATATGATGAATTATCGAAATGTCAGGCAGTATATAAATTGTGTTGTGTCTGAACTTGGTGTTGGCAACACCACTGAGTTTTAGTCAAACTTCCATAAAATTTTCTTTTCATTCAGAAATGGTAGCTCTCACACTAGAAGAACGGTCTTCAATAGACTCCTCTAGGTAGCTTTTTTTATTTTCTTCTAAACAATTTTTTTTTATTTTCTTCTTTTCTTGTTTTTTCCTTATGCTCACATTTTCCAAGTCATTTTTTCATATCAGACAAGATCACGATTTCCATTAATATCCTCAACTATTCGATGCCTTAGATTGAGCATAATTCACTTTTCAATATTTTGATTGGAAGTATGAACACTCAGATGTACCTTTCTGAAATTGCCTTCACTGTTCAGACTTTACACAAATAAATAAGATGGTTATGATTATGCAGTATGCCTAACATCCTAAAAATAGACATGAAAATAGGGGTGTGCAATCGGTCTATTCGATTACCGACCGAACCGAATAGACCTATAACCTATTTAAACGATTTTATTTTGAAATAACCAACCCGATCGAAATATTCATAGAAACCGAATTAACCGAACCGATTTTTTAAAAAAAATGAGAAATTTAACAAAAAAAAAACAACGGAGATCTTATAAATAACAAGGAACATTGAACAAAAAATACCAATAATAAATAGAAATATTGAAGATAAAATCATTGGATGAATGAACTTCTTTCTAATATATGAAAAGTTGGGTTTCTTTCTAATGTATTTTTAATGTCCATATACAAATTAAATTAATATATATACTAATTCGGTTAATTTGTTTTAACCGAATTTTTCAAATTAAAACCGAAACCGAACCGAGTTAACCGAATTAACCGATTTTCTAAAATTTCAAAACCGAACTTCCGAATTAACCGAACTGAATTTCCGAATTAATTCGGTTCGGTTGGTTAATTCGGTTTAACCGAAATTTTGCACACCCCTACATGCAAAAATTGTGTTGTCACCGATGTTGGTAACACCAATGACAACATGTGTGTGTGATTATTGTACGCATATGCTGAGAGATTTCCGAAGATTAGAAAATCTCTCAAAGTCCAAAGATTTCGTGAATATATCAGCCAGCTGGTTTTCCGTCCTAACAAGTTCCAGTCGAATTATGCATTTTTCAACCAAATCTCGAACAAAGTGATGTCTTATATCTATGTGTTTTGATCGAGAGTGTTGAACAGGATTTTTAGAAATGTCTATAGCACTAGAGTTGTCACAATATACCATCATGATGTCACTGTGAAAACCATAATCTTCAATCATTTGATTCATCCAAACAAGTTGCTACATACTCAGACTCAGCTGTGGACAGGTATACAAAATTTTTTTTCCTACTATACCAAGACACAAGGTTGTTCCCTAAGTAAAAACACCTACCCGATGTGCTTTTCCTATCATCTAGGTCTCCGGCCCAGTCAGCATCAGAAAAACCTACCAAATTTATGTTTGTCTCTTGTGTGTATCACAATCCTAATTCTAGTGTAACTGCAATATATCTAAATATACGTTTCACAGTTTTTAGGTGTGATATTTTTAGATTTGCTTGGTACCTAGCACACAAACACACGCTGAACATGATATCGGGGCGACTAGTAGTTAAGTACAGAAGACTATCGATGATGCTGCAGTACATGGTGTTTTTAACACCGTCGGCAACATCATCTTTAGACAGTTTTTTACTTGACCCCATGGGAGTTTTCATATTCTTAGAATTATCATTTGAGAACTTTCTAATCAGATTTTTAGCATACTTGAATTGACAAAGAAATATACCATCATGCAATTGTTTAACTTGCAATATAAGGAAGAAATTCAACTCTCCTACCATGCTCATTTCAAATTACGATGGCATGCATTCAACAAAGGCTTTTGTGATGAAGCACCTAAGATAATGTCATCTACATAAATTTGGAAAATCAAAATATCATGCTTCAATTTTTGAATAAAGAGGGTTTTATCAACCTCACCTCGTTTAAAAGCCTAAGTTGATCAAGTAATCAGCCAACCTACCATACCATGCTCGTGGAGCCTGTTTCAGTCCATGTAGAGCATTCTTCATCTTGTAGACATAGTTTATGTGATGTGGATCTTCAAATCTTTTTGGTTGGCTTACATATGCTTCCTCGTTTAAAATTCTATTTAAAAAAGCACTCTTTACATCCATTTGATACAATTTGATGCGCATATGGCATGCTATGGCAAGCAACAGTCGGATTGACTCAATTCGGGCCACATGAGCGAAGGTTTCATCAAAATCCACCCCATCAACCTGCGTATACCCTTGAGCTACTAACCGAGCCTTATTTCGAACAATGTTACCAGATTCATATGTTTTATTTTTGAAAATCCATTTTGTTCCGATAACATTTGTATTCGAAGGTCTAGGAACTAAATCCCTTACATCATTGCGCACAAATTGTTCAAGTTCTTCATGCATTGCATTGACCTAGAATTCGTCTTTTAGTGCATCATTAATGTTCTTAGGTTCAATGTGAGACACAAAACAAGAGTGACTTACTTGAGAGTACTCGGAGCTCATGCATACTAGCCCAATCATCTTTCGGTAGTCGACCTTCTCTTTTTTCCTAGTTTGCACATCTTCATGTACTTCACCAATGATTTGTGATGACAGGTGATTCTTCTGAATTTTGCTGGGAATTTCTTTTTCTCCATTGATTACCGCATCATCATCTTATTCTTCATTCTCTACTGTTTCGGTGCAGCTTTGTGGCAGTGTTGTTCTGGGTGTTGCAACACTTGGCTCAACACCATCCTCAACACCAGTTTTGGTCAGTGGCTCGCAGGTATCCAGCAAATCTTCTACATCATCCTTCGGTGTTTTAACTGTCAGATCTGCAAGATCATCAAACACAAAGTTAATTGATTCCATTGTAGTCCTGGTTCTTAGATTAATACACGATAAGCACGGCTATTAGTAGAGTATCCAAGAAACAGACATTCATCACTTTTGGAATCAAATTTAGCTAGATGATCTCTATCATTCAACACATAACCTACACATCCAAAAATATGAAAATATTTAAGGTTTGGTCTTCTTCCCATGATAATCTCATATGAGATCATTGTAGAACCACTCTTTAATTATACACAGTTGGAAATGTGACATGTCGTATTTAAAGCTTCGGCGCAAAAACGTTTTGACATGTTCTTGGAACTTAGCATGACCCGAGCCATTTCTTGGAGGGTTCGATTTTTCCTTTCAACTATGCCGTTTTCTTGAAGGGTCTTCGAAGCTGAAAATTCATGAGTGATACCTTTCTTAGCGCATAAAGAAATAAAATGAGAATTTTCAAACTCCTTACCATGATCGATTCTTATTTTGACCACCTCATGTCATGCAGATTTGTTATCCTAGCATGCAATTTCTTAAAAGCATCAAATGTACCAGATTTTTCTCTAAGAAAACTTACCCAAATAAAACGCGAAAAATCATCAACACAAACAAACGAATGTTTCTTACCATCCAAGCTCTCAACATCCATTGGACCCATTAGATCCATGTGCAAGAGTTCAAGACACCGTGTTGTCCCAAAGTGTTGCAACACCGGGTGCACAACACGGGTTTGTTTACCTTTCTGACACGGTGCACAGACATATGCAGTTCCTGAGCTTAAATTGGGCATACCTCGTACATCATCGTACTTACAAAGATTCTTCAATGTCTTGAAGTTTGCATTTCTCAATTTTTGATGCCATAGATCAAACTCGCTTACTTTGCTATTTCGGCAAGCATGATCTTCACCCAGTTGTTAGCAGTTGTCGGCAAATCTATATCCTGTCATAACACAGATATTAACATTATCAAAGACTTCACAATTATTTTTGTTAAACTTAACATGCAAGTCATCATCACACACTTGACTAATGCTTATTAAGTTTGAGTTGAGTCCCACAACATGAAGCACATCGTGAAGTTTAGGAAGTCCATCCACATTTAAAATTCCCTTCCCGACAATTTTCTCTTTTGCACCATCTCCATAGATCACACGTCCACTTCTCACTTCAACATAGTCAGTAAGGTGTTCCTTGGATCCAGTCATGTGGCGTGAACACCCACTGTCGAAATACCATATACCTATAGTGTTAGTTTTAAAAGACTTATAACTGACATTGAAATCAGTTGACTCGTCAGTTGAACTGATTTCACTCTTTCAGTTGAACTGGTCAGCTGGGCTCTTCATCAGTTGAGCTTTTCATCAGTTGGCCGGGCTTCTGAAGTTCTCCTGCTGAACCACCTATCAGCTGGACAATCAGTTGAACTATTATTTGATACATCAATTGAGCTGATTCAGTTTGGGCAATCAGCTGGCACTATCAGTTCGCATCTGTTAGCTTCAGTTTTGGCTCGTTTAACTGATCAGTTCGAAGCTAGCTTCCTGCGCACTACGATAAATCATTAGAAACAAAATAACAAGTTTTGTTAACATCAAAATCAAGATAGCGAACATGAAATATTCCAACAATCTCCCTATTTTTGGTGATCAAAAAACTTGAGCAATTAAAGCGATTTTAAAATTTAACTGATTCTCCCTCTTTGAGAGAATCAAAAACATGTACAATAATTTAAAAGAAATTTTTCCATTTGAGGGACAAGAAAGCTCCCCCTCAACAACTGCATTCAAAACAATTTTAAAAACACTTTTCAGTTCGAGAGATAATTCAAAACAAAACTCTCCCTCAGAAACTGAATTGAAAACTCCCCAAAAAAATATAATCATTTACGCGATTAATGAAGTTTTAGCATCATTCAAGTAGTTTAGGCAACAAATCTTAATATAGCAATTCTGTTATATGAAGGCTAACTTGATGAACATGATGTTTATTTAATCAAATAAGCGTTCCTTGTATCATACATTTACGCACACCAGCAAGTGTAAGGGAAATTGCTACTACAATAGCAGACTTTAAATATCATCAAATATCAATTAGTTTACACATAATAGAACTGAATATACTAACAACTGATCGCCTTGAATGCTTTGAATGCTGCAGCGATTTTGAGTCTCTTTGTCAGAAGAGCAGCTAATTTGACTTGAATTCGATCTCTCTACTGACTAATTGGTCGAGCTGACTCAAAACTGGATTCAACTGATGCTGAACCGCATTGATCATCTACTCTGATCTGATATGACAATGAAGCGGCGATGTACTGCTGGTGATTAAGCTCCACTTTAATCATCCAACATCTCAACATAGCTGAGATTTGTTTATTGATCAGCTAAACTTGTAGGCTGACAGCTGAAATCTTGTCCACTGAATCAGTTTAGCTAATCTACTGTCAGCTTGGACTCAACACCCTGCAAGTTGCTAAAACAACAAAATTAAGGAGTCGAGAGAAGTGGCTACAACATTAAATACCCTTTTAAAACATATTTTAAAATATCAGCTTTCAAATGTCTTTCTTAGAAAAGCTAGCTCTGATACCAATGGAAGAATCGTGTACTGGGCACCTTGAGGTACTTCAAACACAATATTCTCCAAGAGCTGCAATAGCTAGTGTTCTAAGAATGTTTAAACAGATGAATTAAATCGATTTTGATATTAAATCAAGCGAAAAACACTCGAGGAAATCATTCGTTAAGAAACTATGATATATTTTATATCATGTGTTACTGAATAACTGAAAATAAAGAGAATCAGTTGTGGCATATATCAGTTCAGTTATGGTGAAAACTGAATTGATGGATGATCTAACTGATCAAATCAGTTTGAGAACAATAGTTAAACAATTAAATACCCAAGATATGTTTATGGATGTTTGGAGACTTCAACTGCTCCTACGTCACCCCTTCTACCACCTCGGGTAGGATCCACTAGAAGACTTTGATCTATACAATTGATTTGTAAAAACCCACTCAACTTAGTATTTACCCGACATCCTAACTGAACTCCTAGACTAGACTGAAAGCAGCACCTTTCAGTCAAAACTTGTTTAGTGTCTATGTGTCAAAAACTACACACACAAGTTTAATGTCTTTGTGCAAGACTGTATTTTGGGTGGTGGTGATGTGTGTTTGTGTGAGAACTGAACAATGAACACTGTAAGAAAGTGTTCTCACACACTGAGGGAATTAAGCTTCTAACTAAGCTCGATGTTTATCCCTCTAGGCTTGATTGCTTCTAGTAAGCTGATATGAATTCAGCGTGCCTTTTCTTTTCTCTCTTGTTCACACACTTGTTCTTCTTATTATTGGTCTTCATCGATATTCTATTTATAGACGGGAAACTGATCGTACAGTGAGACTTAATAATTGTATCTGTTGCAGCTTGAATGCGTTCCTTGAGATTTGTGTCTCGACTTTTCCGACAGTCATTCTGGAACATTTTGGCTTTATGCTTTGCTGCAACATCCACTATTGTACTATTGATAGTACTGATGCTTTTGTACCCTTGTGCGTAGCTGGAATCCACTTAGATAAGCTTGTCTTGAACTGCAACTAATTGATTCCTAACTGATGCTCCTAACTGGTCATCTGAACTGATCTTCAGTTGGGTTGGTGAAATCAGTTGACTCGTCAGTTGAACTGATTTCACTCTTTCAGTTGAACTGGTCAGTTGGGCTCTTCATCAGTTGAGCTCTTCATCAGCTTACCGGGCTTCTGAAGTTCTCTTGCTGAACCACCTATCAGCTGGACAATCAGTTGAACTGTTCTTTGATATATCATTTGAGCTGATTCGGTTTGGGCAATCAGATGACACTATCAGTTCGCATCTGTTTGCTTCAGTTTTGGCTCGTTTAACTAATCAGTTTGAAGTCTGACCAGTTCCAGCTTCCTGCGCACTACGATAAATCATTATAAACAAAATAACAAGTTTTGTTAACATCAAAATAAGATTGCGAACATGAAATGTTCCAACAACTTTGATCAGATATCGTCAAATCAAGTATTTTAATTTAGAAAAATGACTAGCTAGACATCCAATCAAACCAACCATACATCCAAGCCAGACCAGACACCAACCAGCTAGATCGGAACAGCCAGACACCAACTATTAGGACCAAACCAGCTGTTCAAACAATATATAAGTCAACTCTGTCTCAAAAGGCTATCAGTAACCCATATATGATCGTTGAAGCATAAGAAATTGTCCAAAACTCATCCAAACTATTATATTCTTGTATCTAACGTTCATATCGTTCTTAGAGATCATAAATACAACATTTTTATGATTGGATCAAATCAAATAGAGAAGAGCAGTTCTAAAGGATTTGGAGCACTTGGGCAGATCAAATAGATAATCAAAGAGAAATCAACCAACAAGAAGAGTGTGTGAGAAACAACACAAAAGATGGGCTTTGAGATATAAATCCTCCACACCAAAATAAGTTTGTAGAACGCTCGTCCTTGTTTAAGAATTGAAAAATACATCATTTAAAGAGAGCTCAATCACATAAAAGATAATTATGTTTTATAGAATAGTTGAGTGGTAGTCTTTGCTTAAAGACATTAAAGAATGTGTAATCTTTTGTATTTGGTTGTGATACTTATAATCACAACTGAAGTTTAGAGTGTATTAGGAGCTTCAGTGCAGGAATTGGGTAAGTCTTAACTAAAGTGAGTTTGTACAAAGAGTTATACTAATCAAAGTCTTCCAATGAAATCCTTCGGACACTGGAATAAGGGAGACATAGAAGGATTTGAACTTCTAACTTTCATAAACAAATTTGTTCTCGTTATTTAATCGCTTAATCAATCCAATTTAAATTGGATTTATTTATATAGTTATTTTTATTTTTTTGGATAGGCATTTTGAAGCATTTTACATATTCTCTAAAAGACCAAAATATTGCATAGAAAATTTTTCATAAAATGATTCAACCAAAATGTTTTTAGTTTTTCAACTTGCATCCTTTTTAAATAATTCCAAAATGTTTATCAATTTGTAGAGGGATATATTGAGTGATTTTCGCTTGGTTTATAACGACAGTCGATATAATATATCGATACTCGGTTCAACTATGAACATTTCAAACACAAACTATTGTAGCTATAAAAATTTTAAAAGTATTTATTTATCATTTATAAACACATTTTCGATCCTAACACAAAATTATAGTAAATATTTAAATTTTTTTTACTATTAAACTCATAATAATCCCGCTTTTCTTTTCTATTTTAAAAAATATATATATAAATCCCTTTGAAAGTTGAAACCATCTTTGAATAAGAAAATTTTGATTTTCTATTCAAAATTCAAATACTGTCTCAATCTAAATGAGAATAATGGGACTTCCATTTTTACTGCTTCTTGGAAGAAGGATCGGAAGCCGTTATGAATTTTCCATGTACATTTTCCAACCCCATTAATGATCAACTTTGAACGATTTCTCTTGTTAGAATTTATGTATTTATTTTTTATATGCTGTCCTTGCTATATTTTAACAATTAATTTATGTGTATTACGAATAACTCCATTTTCTGATTACATTTAATTTATTCATATTAATTAAAAATAGTTAAGTTTCGTCCAATTTTGATCGATAATTGGTTATTACATATACATTTATTTTAAGATATTTCATTAAAAGAACATTTACGAGCTCCAACATATGATTTATTGTTTGTTTTATCTTCAATTACTAAAAAACAAATCTTCAACAAAGTACACAAATCAATATTTTATTTGTCATGCCTCATATGCACGTGAAGGGAAAAAAGAAGAAGAAAACAAACCGAACAAAAAATATTCTTACATTTTTTTCCAAAATGATGATTAAAGACATTGTATATTGTTTAAAAATAGTGTGGTTAAGCGTAATATGTGGAAATTTTGATTTGATTTGATTTGATTTATATATATTAAAAAACAAAGAAAATAAAACTATCGCATGAAGAGCAAATAAAGCACGAAAACACGTGAAAAAACGAGAGTTTTTTTTTTTTTTTTTTTTTTAAATTAGAACACATTAACCAACTTTTTCACACAAAAAAACGCCATAAATACCTTTTTTTGGTAGGATTTTATATTATTTTTTAATTATTAAATAATAAATAGAGAAAATTACAATTTTCTTCTAATGTTTATCTCTCTAGTTTTAGACTCTTATTTTATTAAAATTGAGTTTTAGTTTTCAATTTTTTGAAACTTCAGTCTTTTTCTACGTGCAAACATTCGAGATTACACCTACTTAGTTGTCAATGAGTTAGCATGAGTTTGCAGAAGAGTATCCCCTTGTGTTGTTTATATTATCCATAGACGAGGCTTATCATTCTTTGATGCTAGCGATGCCTCCACTGGAGATCAAGCGTCACTCATTTTCCGTTTTTCACAGCTGACACGTCAACTAGATCAGATAACAACGTAAGCAGTTTGATGCAATCTATTATAAAAACTTTTCAAAAGATCATTCTATTAAAGTAGGTTCCCAACTAGCTAACTTGTGGCTTGAGCTTTATTGACTCTAATGTAAAAACGATTTTTATTTTAATAATATTTTATGGTTTTATTCAATTATGACATTTACATTATCTGTATACTCATGCAAGCAGCATAGATAAAGTCTTTGAATATATAATAGGCACCATGAGGTCTGTCTGTCAACTTAAGATCATGAAACTCATTAGAAAGTGTATCATATATTCTAAATAAGTTCCTAGTCGAATCTACAACTAAAAATAAGGATAAAGATCGCTTGAAACTAGTATCTTTGTTGTAAACATCATGTTTCATTGGTAAACGCATAGAGATGTTCATTCATACAGACGAGTGATCATTTGATGATTCATTAATTGAACAACACTTCATCGGACTATCCAAGTGGTTATCATTTATCGAATGAAATAATCTGCGGTTATGGTTGTACACCATTAGTCCTTTGACCCGGGACAATATAGAGGTTTTACGTACTAACACGCACTTTGATCCGTTTATCGACTCCATTGAGGGTCATCATGTGACGAGGTTGAGTGTAGTTTCGAAATACGTAGGAGCAAATTTATTATAGTCGGGGATTCACCGTTTGCTTACGAGTGAAGATATCCTATGTGATCTGATGAGTTAATAGTGCGAAGAATCTCTGACCAGAATAAGACATGTATATTTTGAAAATGTGTTTTCTAAGTTGCACATACTATGTCATTATTAGTACTCAAAGATACATCACATCATTATCGAATTAATTTGCAACTCTTGATATACCAATAATTGTAGATTCGATCGGATATGAATTGAAGAGACCATATTGTACGCTAATCATAACTTAAGGTTCTTGCAGGAACTATCAGTTATACCTAGGAGATCATGTGGCGATGCTATTAGATGCTTTTACAATAATCAGATGGGTGCAATCAGAAATAAGTTCTGACATTCTTGATCAAGGGTGTTGATGAAAAAAATGGGTCTAATTAGGGTAAGCCCAAATAATAATAAATGTTATTCTGAATCACACGGAATGTTAACCCACAGCTAGTTGTATTCCTGAACCATTGAGTGTCATGCCCCAGAACGGGGGTTGGTTGACACCGGCGTTGCTCTCAAAATTACATTCGAAAACAACAAGCCTCAGAAGTACATAATTTTCAGAAACCAGTCTTTTATTAACAATACTGAATATTCATTGTCTGATACAACTCAAATAATAATGTTTTACAGCGGAAATGTAAAACCAAATATAACATCGTCTTAACAAATACAGCGGACTACACATAAATTAGAACTGGTAACAACGGTCTCCTTCACCAGCCCCATAATTGAATCTGCTCTTCTTCTTCTAGCTTTTCTTCCTCGTTCTTATCTGAGATGGGTTTGGTGGGTGAGTGATATGGTTGTCACTCAGTAAGCAGGGGCGGGAATAACTCCCAGTTTTCAAACACTATTTTTTTACAGAAACAGAAATACAATAATATACAGAAAACTCTTGTTTCCAGAACAGGAATCAGAATTCAGAAATCACAGTATTCAGACAGAAATCAGAATTAGTAAGCACTGAGCACGTTAGTGAATTTCATGGCTAAACTGATATCAGTCCCCTATATGTTCTCTCCTCTAAGGGGTGAGGCCAGAATCAGAATCAGAATTCAGAAATGTTCAGAATATATATTCCTACCATTAGTTCACTAGGGAGTTTCAGTGCTTCAAAATCATATATCATATATCAGAAATCAAACATTCAGAAATTGTACTTTAAAACCGGAATTATCAAACTGATTTCAAGATATTTATACATAAGCCCACTTACTGTAATTTGCTAGAAATTTCGGTTGAATTTTGTAATCTGCTGATGTCGCTATTGGTTTCTACATCTTCGAAAAATGCACTCTATTATCTCTAATTTCAAGTGATAATTTCAAGGTTTGTGTAACCCATTTCAGAGACTTGAGGCTGATATTTATAGGCCAAATTCTGACTGTTGGACTCCCTATTAATGGACATAATCTGTCATGATGTGCCATTAACAATCTTTAGTGCATTTTAAATGCTTCAGTTACAAGTTCTAATCTGAATCAGTAGCTTATCTCCTGAAATCTCGCTACTGAACTTTTTCTGCTGCTGGATTCTGTCTGCTGATTCTATCTGCTGGAATTTTGTTTGCTGGAAAGTAACATCTTCTGAAATATTGGCTGCTGCTGGAATTGTTAGCTTCTGCTGGAATTTTCCATTGCTACTGAATATTGCTAGCTACTGCAAAAAAATGCTAGCTGCCGGAAATTCGGGTTCTCACATCCCTCCCTCCTTATGAGAAGTTTCGTCCTCGAAACTCGGCTATACATGATTCTCAAAGAGATAAGGGTATTGTGCTCGCATCTTTTCTTCCGACTCCCAAGTAGCTTCTCTTTCGGTGTGATTGGACCATTGCACTTTGACATATGGAATAGTTCGTCGTCTCAGCACTTGGTCCTTGTTATCCACAACTCGAATCGGGATTTCTTCATATTTCAGCTCTTCATTTAAATTTCCCTCAACCAATAGGGGTCCAGCTTCCAGAATATGACTTGGTTAAGAAATATATCTCCTCAGCTGCGAGACGTGGAATACATTGTGAATTATTGACATGTCGGGTGGGAGTGCTATTCTATAAGCAAGTGTTCCCACTTTCTCAAGAATTTCAAATGGTCCGACGTATCTGGGATTCAGTTTCCCAGCCTTATTGAATCGAACTACACCCTTCATGGGTGACACTTTCACATACGCCTTTTCTCCAACTTCGAATTCCACGGGTCTCCTTTTCAGGTCAGCCCAGCTTTTCTGTCGATCTTGTGCAGCTTTTAGTCGCCCTTTGATCATAGCAACTTTATCCACTGTTTCTTGGATCAGTTTGGGTCCAACGATGGCTTTTTCCCCTACTTCATCCCAATATAGTGGTGATCGACATTTTCGTCCATATAGAGCTTCGTATGGTGCCATTCCAATGCTGTTGTGGTAACTATTATTGTATGCGAACTCGATTAAGGGCAGATGTTTGCTCCAATTACCATTGAAGTCCAGAGCACAAGCTCTCAGCATATCCTCAAGAGTTTGAATTGCCCTCTCTGTTTGGCCGTCGGTTTGAGGATGATAAGCCGTACTAAGAGTAACCTTAGTCCCCATAGCTTGTTGAAAGCTCTTCCAAAATCGAGATGTAAATCTAGGATCTCTGTCTCATAGTATGCTAGCTGGTACTCCATGTAATCGCACGATCTCATTCATGTACAAGGTGGCTAGTTTGTCTAAATTATAGTTCATGCGGACAGGTAAGAAATGTGCAGATGTTGTGAGTCTATCTACGATTACCCATATTCCGTCATGACCTTGTCTCGACTTTGGTAAACCAACTACAAAATCCATGGAAATATGTTCCCATTTCCATTCCAGGATTTCTAATGGTTGAAGAAGTCCACCAGGTCTCTGGTGTTCTGCCTTGACCTGCTGGCACATGTGACACTTAGAAACAAACATTGCCACGTCCTTCTTCATTCCACTCCACCAAAAAATTTTCTTCAAATCTCTGTACATCTTGGTACTGCCAGGATGGACTGAAAATTTTGACTTATGTGCTTCGAACATTACTTCTGGTCGAAGGTTATCGATGTCTGGTACGCACAATCGTCCTTTCATCCACAATATTCCTTTGTTATCCGTCTCGAAATCTGGTGATTTCCCTTCTTTGGATTTCTCTTTCAATTTCACCAAAACGGAATCTCTATCTTGACTTATCTTGATTGTCTCTTGAAGACATGGTTGTGCTGAAAGTGATGCTAGGATCACCTTACTCGTATCCTTTCTACTTAAAGCATCTGCTACCTTGTTGGCTTTGCCTGGGTGGTAGCTTATCGTCAAGTCGTAATCCTTCATGAGTTCAATCCACCGTATTTGTCTCATATTTAGTTCCTTTTGAGTGAACAAATATTTGAGACTTTGGTCATCAGTAAAAATCTCGCACTTGGCTCCATAAAGATAATGTCTCCAAATCTTTAGCGCGAACACCACTGCAGCTAGTTCGAGGTCATGTGTTGGGTAATTCTGTTCATACGGCTTCAACTGCCTTGACGCGTATGCAATCACCCTTCCCTCTTGCATGAGTACACATCCTAAGCCTCCTTTAGATGCATCACTGTAGATGGTGAAGTCTTTGCCGTCAGTTGGCAATACCAACACCGGAGTGGAGGTAAGCTTCTTCTTCAAAGTCTCGAAGCTTTGCTCACATTATTCACTCCATTGAAATTTAGAGTTCTTCTGTGTGAGCTTGGTGAGGGGTATGGCTATTGAAGAGAATCCTTCAACAAATTTTCGATAATAGCTTGCTAATCCCAAGAAGCTTCGAATTTCTGTCACATTCTTTGGTCTAGGCCAATCTGAGATTGCTTCAACTTTCTTAGGGTCCACAGATACTCTTGCTGCTGATATTATGTGTCCCAAGAATGTGACGCTCTCTAACCAGAATTCGCATTTATTGAACTTGGCGAACAGCTCTTTTTCTTTAAGCGTCTGGAGGGTGAGGCGAAGATGTTCCTCATGATCTTCCTTACTTTGTGAATACACAAGGATGTCATCTATGAATACAACCACAAACCTATCAAGGTAAGGTTTGAAGACTCTATTCATGAGGTCCATGAATGCTGCGGGGGCATTAGTCAGTCCAAACAGCATTACCGTAAACTCGTAATGGCCGTATCTCGTCCTGAAGGCTGTTTTAGGAATATCTTCTGCTTTGACCTTCAGTTGGTGATAGCCTGACCTTAAGTCGAGCTTGGAAAAGACTGTAGCTCTTTTGAGTTGGTCAAACAGATCATCTATTCTTGGAAGTGGGTACTTATTCTTGATTGCGATCTTATTCAGTTCTCTGTAATCGATACACAATCTCATGCTTCCGTCCTTCTTCTTTACGAACAGGACAGGAGCTCCCCACGGGGATGCGCTTGGTCGAATTTGCTTCTTATCCAACAATTGTTGAAGTTGCTCTTTGAATTCTTTTAATTCCGCTGGGGCCATTCTGTATGGTGCTTTAGAGATCGGTGCAGCCCCATGAATCAAGTTGATCTCAAACTCCACTTCAAGATCGGGGATTGTGCCCGGGAGTTCTTCAGGAAAGACATCCGGAAACTCTTGTACTACCGGAATCTCTTCTAGTGCAAGTGCAGTTTCTTGTTTTACCTCAGTTAACATGGCTAGGTAAACTTCTTCTCCACTTTTCATGGCTTTCCAAGTTTGAAAAGCAGGAAGAAGAGTCTTTCGTTCTTTGGTCTTGCCATGAAATAAAATTTTCTCTTAGTGTGGAACTTGGATGGTTACCGTCTTTCCATGATAGTCTACTAAAGCATGATTATTGGCTAACCAATCCATCCCAAGAATTACATCGAATTCCACCATGTTTAGTTGAATCAGGTTTGCCTTGAAACTCTGATTATCTATGAGAACACCAATATCCCGATATAGAGTGCGAGTTTCTAAAATTCGATTTGCAGGAGTTGCTACTCTATATGGTTATTCTAAATTATCAGGATTAGCTCCTAACTTCTTGGCAAATCTCTTAGACATGAATGAATGCGTAGCACCACAATCAAATAACACATAAGCAGGTATATTATTGATTAAAATGGTACCAGCTACGACATCATTAGAGTTGTCAGCCTCTTCTTGAGTGATAGCATAGACTCGAGCATTTGGCTTGTTCTCTTTAGGCTTGTTTGGTGTTGTTCCACCTGCTGGACCATTCCTTGGATCTGGAAGAGCGCATTGAGCAATGCGATGGTCCATCTTTCCACAACGGAAACAAGCTCCAGAATTCCTACGGCATTCACCAGTGTGAGTGAATCCACAAGTTTGGCACTTGACTCCCTCTTTGCTTGATTGAGAAGGACTGGTTCCTTTAGCTGGAGAACTGGTGAATTGGTTACTTGAAAACCTAGGCTTCTTGAATTGTTGGCCCGGTTGGTACTGGCTTGACTGAGGATATTTGAGTTTGTTCTCACCTTCACGCCTCTTAATGTCATTCTCAGCCCTGATGGCGTCTCCCATCAATTCATCAAAACTATTGGGCTCGATATCCGCAAGGGCAGATTGAATACGGCTGTTCAATCCCTTCTTGAAGCGATGTATCTTCCAGGCCTCGTCTCCCATGATGGTTGGGGAGTAAGTTCTCAATGAATGGAACTTGGATGAATACTCCACCACTGTCATGTTTGGTTCTTGAACCAAGCTTTCAAATTATGACAGCTTCTGCACTCGAATTGCTGTTGGAAAGTACTGTCTCAGAAATGCCTCTTGGAACCTTTGCCAGGTGATAGGTCCCGTCCCTAACATAGCTGGTGAGACTCCTTCCCACCATTTGGCTGCTCTATCCACAAGAAAAGGTGTGATCACATCTACCCTGATCTCTTGTGGAACCTCAAGAAGTCGAAGATGATTTTCCACCTCCTTCATCCAATTTTGTCCGACCTCAGGTTCGGAGCTTCCATCGAAGTTTGGGACTCTTGCTCTTCGGAGAGCCTCATAGTGCTGCTTCGTCCCATTCTGAGCTGGAGGTGGTGGCAGCGGCTGATTAACATTAGGGTTGACAAACCCTTGTAACGTGGTTGCCACAATCGTGGCTATAGCCATCAAATCCGCTTGGCTGAGGCCAACTGCTGGTGGTGGTTGTTGTTGTGCATCTTCGTCATCGCGGTTGTTGTTGCGATTTCCATAACGAGGGTTGCGATTATTTCTTACTGGTCTTCCGTCCATTTCCTACACTTATGGAAGTTCTAAGGTTTTGGCAGAATATGGACTAAACAAAGGAAGCACAATGATTGAGTAATTGCTCAAAATTTAAATATGAAACCAATGAATAGAAATAACTTTTATTGATTTCCCAAGAAAGTGCATTTACAATAGAACTTCGAAAATGAAAAAAGAAATGCAAATAGAACAAGGGTTATTACAAAACTACTACTGATGGTCTAATCTATCACTTCTCCCAAATCCAAATCAATAGGATCCTCTTCTACTTCTTCTTCTTCTTCTGGATCCTCTTCAGGTTCATCTTGGTTGTCTATTACTGCTTGTAGATGTTCAATATGACCATGCAGAACTGCATTCTGGTCACTAAGTAATTCAACCGTGCTCTGCAACTCATGAATCTGAGCATTAGTCTGCTCACTATACTGGTTATGCTGGTGCACAAGTTGGTGATTTTGATCCTTGAGTACTTGGCTCTTCTCAATCAAGTTATCACGTAACTCGATGAACTCTGCAACGGTCTCTTGAGAGGTTTCAAACTCTTCTTGAGCTTTCCTATTCCTCTCTTCCGTCTCATGCAGATGATGAGCATAACGTTGAACATCATGTCTTAAGTGTTCTTCTCTACGCTGTAATTCATCCTTGTCCAGCTCTAAGCAATAGTTATGCCACTTGAGCTTCTTTATCTTCTTCTCTAAGCTCTTAATGTAGCTACTCTGGTCAGCCATATCCTACATCCAAAACATGAGAGTAAAGGTTCAGAAGTGATATCAAGAATATAGGTCGAGTTATAGACAAATACTGGAATGAACAGATTCAGTACTGCCTATACAATTAACAGAAGAAATAGCTCAAACTTTTTCGATCTCAGAATGGCATGAAAAATTTACTAAAAATCCTTCACATCAAGAACATGAATGGTACCAAATTTGGTGGAAAATTACTAAGCCGTTTGGAAATGAAAATTCCTCGAAGTTTCAAAAAATTGGAAAATTTTACGGAAAGGACGATATCATCATCTAAAACGAAAGAATTTGGGGTTCATCGGCCGTGCTAGAACGATTCTAGGTTAGATTCTCCTCGTCGAGAGCTTTCCAATGCATACTTTTAATAGTAAAAATTCTTCCTGGATCAAAAGTTATGGACGTTTGCAGTTTGCGCGAAAAACACCTCAACTTCCATGCCACTTTGCGAGGTCTACTGCATGCGCTTGCTGGAATTTACTATCTACTGCATTTCTGATGCTGCTGAAGTCAAGTTTGCTGCTTTCTAGCACTGTCTGCTGCTTTTCAGCACTGTTAGAACCAGTCTGCTGCATTCCAGGTCTATTGACCCAGTCTTCTGCATACAGATCTACTGATTTCCATCTACTGGTTCAAGTTTCGGCTACTGGTTTTGGGTCTACTGTTTTTTTTTTACTCATTTCAGACATGCTGCTGAAACACTCAGAGCTCTATTGTATTCTGATTTGTTTTCTTTACTGATTTTCCTAACTGTACATAGTTAGTCTATTTTTCAGTAGTCTATTACAGTAGCTTATTTTCAGTAGTATATTACAGTAGTTTATCATAACTTATTTTCAGAAGTCTATCAGAACTTATTATTTCTAGTTCCTCCTCCCCAGATTATGAAACCTGGTTTTGCTCTGATACCACTTCAATGTCACGCCCCAGAACGGGGGTTGGTTGACATCGGCGTTGCTCTCAAATTTACATTCGAAACAACAAGCCTCAGAAGTAAAGAATTTTCAGAAACCAGTCTTTTATTCACTATACTGAATATTCATTGTCTGATACAACTCAAATAATAATGTTTTACTGCGGAAATGTAAAACCAAATATAACATCGTCTTAACAAATGCAGCGGACTACACATAAATTAGAACTGGTAACAACGGTCTCCTTCACCAGCCCCAGAATTGAATCTGCTCTTCTTCGTCTAGCTTTTCTTCCTCGTTCTTATATGAGATGGGTTTGGTGGGTGAGTAATATGGTTGTCACTCAGTAAGCAGGGGCGGGAATAACTCCCAGTTTTCAAACACCATTTTTTTTTTTACAGAAACAGAAATACAATAATATACAGAAAACTCTTGTTTCCAGAACAGGAATCAGAATTCAGAAATCACAGTATTCAGACAGAAATCAGAATTAGTAAGCACTGAGCACGGTAGTGAATTTCATGGCTAAACTGATATCAGTCCCCTATATGTTCTCTCCTCTAAGGGGTGAGGCCAGAATCAGAATCAGAATTCAGAAATGTTCAGAATATATATTCCTACCATTAGTTCACTAGGGAGTTTCAGTGCTTCAAAATTATATATCATATATCAGAAATCAAACATTCAGAAACTGTACTTTAAAACCGGAATTATCAAACTGATTTCAAGATATTTATACATAAGCCCACTTACTGTAATTTGCTAGAAATTTCGGTTGAATTCTGTAATATGCTGATGTCGCTACTGGTTTCTACAGCTTCGAAAAATGCACTCTCTTAGCTCTAATTTCAAGTGATAATTTCAAGGTTTGTGTAACCCATATCAGAGACTTGAGGGTGATATTTATAGGCCAAATTCTGACTGTTGGACTCCCTATTAATGGCCATAATCTGTCATGATGTGCCATTAACAATCTTTATTCCATTTTAAATGCTTCAGTTACAAGTTCTAATCTGAATCAGTAGCTTATCTGCTGAAATCTCGCTACTGAACTTCTTTTGCTGCTGGATTCTGTCTGCTGGATTCTATCTGCTGGAATTTTGTTTGCTGGAAAATAACATCTTCTGAAATATTGGCTGCTGCTGGAATTGTTAGCTTCTGCTGGAATTTTCTATTGCTACTGAATATTGCTAGCTACTGCAAAAAATGCTAGCTGCCGGAAATTCGGGTTCTCACATTGAGGTTTAGACAACTATCGAATTCTGTGTTCCCGTTGAGAAAGTCAAAATTCAAAGAGTTGAATTTGGCGACTGTAGTTTGATGGAGATCAAACAAAATGCTTATAGAGGAGTTCATAAGTTGATTCCACACGATGAAACAAGTGGAAGTTAGCTTAACTGCTAATTAAGTAAGGAGAGTGAAACTACCTATTCTTGTGAAAGAGTTCACAAAATTGGTAACCGCCAAAAATGAAATTTTTGATATTCAAAAATTTCAATTTTCATTAAGTGAACAAGATTTGTATCCTTAATATCACAATTATTTATTTAGTGAATTTAGAATTTACTAACTAAATAATAATTTTAGTAGTGGTGACTAGTAATATATACAAAATTCTCAGAAAATATTCTAGAGAGATCTAAAATTAATATTAAGGAAATTAAATATTGATTATTTAATTTTAATTAATTAATTAATATATATATATATATATATGATAAATTAAGATTCATAATCTTACTCCCACCAAGATCTCTTATTTTCATTAAATAAAATTTTCATAAAGTCATATACAAAAGCATAAACCATGTATCACAAAACATAAATCATAATTTATGACACATTAGTGAATACAAATAAAACTCTTTGATTCGTAATCTCATACTCGACTCATCTCTAATCTAGGGATCCCGGTTCCTGGATGTTACAATATACCGAATCTCCGCGATAGGAATCGATCCATTCCTAAGCAACATCGATATAAATCAAATATCCATTGTCTTGGCATATCCGTCATAGACTTGGCATATCCGTCAATGCCTACTCTGACAATGTACAATGGGCCAATGATCACTCTGTCATAATCTGGCACCTCTGTCAGCGACTCTCACTCAATAGCTATCTGCTATTCTCTGCTTTTCTATAATCAATAGACTAAGCATATTCATTCAAATAATACAACAATATGAAAACAATAATATACAAGTATGTGGTTTAGGAAAACTCAAGTCCAATCTGACTTAAGTCAATCTCCCGGTTAACATTGATTTATACCTTTCTTTCGTTGGTTTCTGACTCAGTCAAAGTCTCGACTTCAAAGCCGTCAATATCAATCTGAAATGACATATCGAATAGGCACAATATCAATATTCAACTCAACTCAGATCTGTTCTGATCAATATTCAATCTAATTCAATATCGACGACATAACGATACAATATTGATATCCCCGTCAACTCAGACAACAACAGATATCAATTACAAATCATAACCAGTAGTCAATACCATCCATCATCTCATAAATCTGAATAATCTCAATTCAATATCTGAAAATTTCATAATAATTCCATAAACAATCTGTCCTTCAACCTGTTCTCGATTCTACGATGTTTAATATCTCAAGAACATCATATATCAATCATATCTGATTTTGACAATATCATAATGTCAAATCATACCAGAAATTAATAAAACTTACGTCCTTGTGAAGCCGTTGACACGAGGATCACAGAAATAAACTCAGATCGAAAATCAGACGGTTAGATCTTGTGTAAATCAAATTCTAGTATATGAAGGAACTCAAATTTCCCCTGGAGCTCTCTCTCTCGGTCTTTTCTGAAGGAAATGAAGGAATGAACACTATATATATCAGCAAGCATGGCATGACAGGTGCTGGTTTTTCGTTCTGCATGTCGCGTGTATATGCGCGCCCAAGGTCCGCGCATATGCGCCGGAAGTTCTGTCCGGACGCCTTGCTGTTCACCCCCCTTGCGCATATGCGCGACATGTCTCGCGCATATGGACAGAACATCTCGCGTACCGCACAATGCTCAGTTCATTCTCTCGCGCAAGTGCGCGCCTCTAGACGCGTATGTGCGCGCAAAGTTCTGTTTTGGACCTGTAATAATTCGAACATGTCGAGCATATGCGCGTCCTGTCTCGCGCATGTGCGCGGGGTCTTCGCATTTGCACATTTTGATCCTGCCCAACTCGCGCATTTGCACGCACTACCGTCGCGCATATGCGCGTAAAGTTCTGTCCGCGCAATCTTCTTCCCGCACAGCTCGCGCATATGCGCGAGACCTTCTGGTCACGCACAATCAAAACTCAAACAAGTCAACAGTCAATCCCGAAGTGCTCTGTCTATAATCATATCAATTAATCAATTAATCATCTTAGATTAACAGGATAAAATCTCGTGCATTACATTTCTCCCCTCCTAAGATACGATTTCGTCCACGAAATCACAGGCAAGCACATCATATCAAAAGGAAATGTATAATAGAAGCTAAATAGAAAAACTCACATTATCGAAATAATTCTGGGAATGCCTGCCTCATGTCTGATTCAGTCTCCCAGGTAGCTTCTTCAGTGCCATGACGCCTCCATTGAACTTTCACAAGGGGAATAGTATTCGTTCTGAGTTGCTTTTCTTTAAGATCTAGAATCTGAATCGGCTTTTCAACATAACTCAGTGTCTCATCCAGCTCGGCCTCATCTGGCTGAATAATGTGAGAATCATCAGGGAGATACTTCCGCAATAAAGATACATGAAAGACATCATGTATTCCAGATAGAGAAGGCGGAAGGCCAAGTCGATAGGCACGATCTCCTATCTTCTCGAAAATCTCATACGGCCTAATATAACGTGGAGACAACTTCCCTTTCTTGCCAAATCTGACAACTCCTCTGATAGGTGAAATTTTCAAGAAGACTCTGTCTCCTGCCTCAAATACCAACAGTCTTCGTCGAACATTGGCATATTTGGCCTGTCTGTCTTGAGCTGTCTTCATTCTCTTCTGAATCAGCTTCACTTTCTCTGTCATATCTCTGATCATATCAGGTCCAGTCTAAGGAACCTCAGAGATATCGTCCCAATAAAGAGGGAATCTGCATTTTTTGCCGTACAACGCTTCAAACGGTGCCATTTCAATACTCGTCTGATAGCTGTTGTTGTACGAAAACTCACAAAGTGGCAATGCATCTTGCCAACTAGTGATAAAATCAAGCACTACCGCTCTCAGCATATACTCCAGTGTCTGGATAGTCCGCTCTGACTGTCCGTCGGTCTGTGGATGATATGCGGTGCTCAGATGTAACTTCGTACCTAGAGCCTGCTGCAAACTCTGCCAAAAGTGCGAAGTGAACCGAGGATCACGGTCTGAAACAATCGACTTCGGCACTTCGTGCAATCTGACCACTTCTCTGACATAAATCTCTGCATCTGGTCATGTCTGTAAGTCATCTTGTACGGAATAAAACATGCAGATTTGGTCAATCTGTCAATCACGACCCAAATCGCATCACAACCTCGGGAGGATATCGGTAACTGTGTCACAAAATCCATAGAAATGTGATCCCATTTCCATTCAGGAATAGACAAAATCTGCAGTAGACCTCCTGATTTCTTTCTTTCAGCTTTTACTTGTTGGCAATTCAGACATCTGGATACAAACTCTGCAATGTCGGCTTTCATTTGTTTCCACCAGAACTGTCTTTTTAAGTCATTATACATCTTTGTGCCACCAGGATGAATGCTGAATCGACTACAATGTGCCTCTGACAATATCTGTTGTCTCAACTCTGACACATCTGGCACAACCAATCGATTATTCACATACAGTACACTGTCACGTACCTGATATTCTGATCGATGCCCTGCTCTGACCATCAATATAGAATTCTGCACATTCTGATCAACTTTCTGAGCCGATTTAATTCTCAAAATCAGCTCTGGTTCGACTTGAACAGCATATAATCTCAATGGTTTATGATCTGTCTCAAATATCAATCCAGACAAACAGCAATCTTCTATCAAATTGGAAACACCTATCGTCGATAAGGATAAAGAACATACCTTTCGACTCAGTGCATCATCTGCTGCATTCGACTTTCTCGGATTATAATTGATTTCACAATCAAAGTCTTTCAGCAAATCAAGCCATCTTCTCTGTCTCATATTCAATTCTGACTGCGAAAACAGATATTTTAAACTCTTGTGATCAGAATAAATCTCAAATTTCTCACCGTAGAGATAGTGTCGCCATATTTTCAAAGCAAATACAATGGCCGCCAATTCAAGATCCTGAATTGGGTAACGAGTCTCATGTGGCTTCAACTGTCTCGAAACATAGGCAATCACATGTCCCCGCTGCATCAAGACACAACCTAATCCTCTGTGAGAAGCATCACAATACACAATAAAATCACCAGTACCTGATGGAATAGTCAAGATCGGTGCACTGGTCAGTCTTTTCTTCAACTCAAGAAAACTGGACTCACAGTCTTCAGACCATACAAATAGTGCATTCTTCTGAGTCAACTGCGTAATCGGTTTAGCAATACTGGAGAAATCTTTAATGAATCGACGGTAATACCCTGCCAAACCCATAAAACTGCAAATTTTTGGCACTGATGTTGGTCTCGGCCAACTGATCACTACCTCAACCTTACTGAGATCAACTGATATACCATCTCCGGATATGATGTGACCCAGAAATACAACCTGTATCAACCAGAATTCACATTTCGACAATTTTGCATACAATTTCTCAGTTCTCAATGTTCTCAACACAGTTCTCAGATGCTAAGCATGATCAATCATATTCTTCGAATAAATCCAAATATCATCGATAAAAATAATCACGAAATCATCGAGATACTTCTGAAACACACGGTTCATCAGCCCCATAAAAACAGCTGGAGCATTCGTCAAACCAAACGGCATGACAATAAACTCATAATGTCCATACCTAGTTCTGAACGCTGTCTTCGAGATATCAGAATCTCTGACTCTCAACTGATGGTATCCAGATCTCAGATCGATCTTGTAATAAACAGAAGAACCCTCCAACTGATCAAATAAATCATCAATACGAGGCAAGGGATATTTATTCTTTACCGTATCCTTGTTCAGTTGCCGGTAGTCAATGCAGAGTCTCATTGAGCCATCCTTCTTCCTTACAAATAACACTGGAGCACCCCAAGGAAAAACACTCGGTCTGATGTATCCCTTGGCCAGTAAATCTTCTAACTGTTCCTTCAACTCTTTCAATTCCATTGGTGCCATTCTGTACGGAGCTCTAGAAATCGGAACTGTACCTGGTACCAATTCAATGCTGAAATCTATCTCTCGAATCGGAGGCAATCCCGGAATCTCATCTGGGAAGACATTAGCAAATTCACACACCACTGGCAGGTCCGCCAATGATGGACTCGATTTCAGTAAATCAACTGAATAGACAAGGAACCCCTCTGCTCTTTTCTGTAACAATCGAGTAATAGACATAACAGATATCAAAGGAATTCTAGATCTAGAACCCTTCCCGTAAAATTTCCACTCGTCAGCCATGTCAGGTTTGAATCTCACAATCTTGTGGAAACAATCGACGGTAGCTCTGTACTTGGTCAACATATCAATACCGATAATATAGTCAAAATCAGACAACCCAAGCACAAGACAAACTAATTCAATCTCATGCCCTTCATACTGCAGTGTACAATGTTTAACCGAATTCACGGATATCAAACCTTTCCCCAACGGAGAAGAAACAGACACTACAGCAGATAGGGACTCAACAGGTAATGCATGACTCAATGCAAATCTCTCAGATATAAATGTATGAGAAGCACCTGTATCTATCAATACGTAAGCAGGATAACCACATAAAGAACATTTAACTGCAACAACATCGTCTGGTGCTTCCTGAATCTGCTTCTCTGTCAAAGCAAATACTCTGGCCTGCTGTCTAGGAGGCTGGATAACTGTCTGGCTTCCTCCTGGCCTCTGCTGTGACTGGGTGGATGGTGGTGGCTGAAAAGAATGTACAGCTGATGATCGTCTATCAGTCTGAGCCGCTGATCCAACTGATTCTGCTCCCTGGGATCCTTGGGAACCTCTCTATGGACAAACTCTGGCAAAGTGTCTCTGCTGTCTGCAGATACGGCAACTACCAATCACTCCTTGGCATTGCTCAGTGGGATGTCTCCCTCCGCAGGTTCTGCAGTAAACTCCGGTATAACTCTGGCTCTGTCGTGCACCACTGGAGCTAGAAGAACTGCTGCCAGACTTCTTAAAGTGCTTCCCTCGGGCTTTCAGAAATTCTTTCTTTCCACCACTGCTGCTACCACTCTCAAATCGGGGAGGGGGTTGCTGTGGTCTCGGTGCTGGAGGCACAAACGAAGCTCTTTTCTGTCGTGTCAGACCGGCTTCGGTTCCCTTAGCTCGGTTTAGAGCATCTGCAAAATTATTTGGTCGTCTCGTGTTCACCAACGTAAATATCTCAGGATTCAGCCTACTGATGAACTGATCGGAAACGGTCTCGTCATTTTCAGCAACATGAGGAGCAAACCTCAACAAGGTAGAGAACTTGGCTACATATTCTTCAATATTCAACTGGCCTTGTCTCAAATTTGCAAACTCGGCACCTTTCTCTTTCCTGTACGACACTGGGAAAAATATCTGATAGAATTCAGTTTTAAAGACATTCCAAGTGATATTCGTACCTCGATGCTCCAACGCTTTCTTCTTTGTGATCCACCAATTTTTTGCAACGTCATGTAATTGGTGTCCAATCAGTTTAACTCTTCGCTCATTTTGGTAATCCAACGAATCAAATAGCATCTCTATGTCATCTAACCAACACTCACAGTCAACGGAAGTCTCTGTTCCTTTCAGAGTTGGCGGTTTGAACGACTGAAATCTCTTCAGTAGCGTTTCCATCGGAGTTGCTGTCACATCCATTGGAGGATTCGATGTACTACCCTGTTCTGGTATTCTTCGGGGAGGCATATCTGATTATCAAAAGGATTAGTAACCCAATACAACAAATCTGTTTCAGTTCAGTCCCCCCTCCGATCATCTTACTGCTGATCAAGAAGCGGTTCTGATTCATTCTCAATTAATACAGTTTACCAATCAAATAAGATAATCAGGTAAACATGTAATAAGAAAATCAATAATCATGCTAGCACACAAAAACAGGAAAGAAAACTCAATCTACCCCGCTCACTAGCTTCTATTTCAGTCTACAGAACCTACAGTTCTAGACCTACTGCTCTGTTCTAGTTCAATCTCAGGAACCTACGGCTCTGATACCACCTGCTGTGGGGACCCTAATTCATTTCTTAATCATTCTTGGGGAATAATTCAATCAATTAAGATAAACAGGGTCTAAAAATTTTTTTTAAAATGCGGAACGTAATGGAATCTTTTTAATATACATATCAGTATAAAAGTACAAATTTTGTACAACGCTCGAAAAAGTCAAACTAGGGTTCAACTACTATATATCAAGTGTTGAAACCTATCTACTTCTGAATCCGGATCACCACGCTAACTTGTCCTCTCTCTCATCCTTTTCTTGACCCTGATCCTTTCTCATCTGTTGTCATGCACACATACAAACAAGACAACAGCCGGATAACTCCGGTGAGAATATAATCCCAGTATAAACAATGTATACATGCAATGCATAAAGTCATATACAAAAGCATAAACCATGTATCACAAAACATAAATCATAATTTATGACACATTAGTGAATACAGATAAAACTCTTTGATTCGTCATTCCAGACTCAACTCATCTCTAATCTAGGGATCCCGGTTCCTGGATGTTACAATATACCGAATCTCCGCGATAGGAATCGATCCATTCCTAAGCAACATCGATATAAATCAAATATCCATTGTCTTGGCATATCCGCCATAGACTTGGCATATCCGTCAATGCCTACTCTGACAATGTGCAATGGGCCAATGATCACTCTGTCATAATCTGGCACCTCTGTCAGCGACTCTCACTCAATAGCTATCTGCTATTCTCTGCTTTTCTATAATCAATAGACTAAGCATATTCATTCAAATAATACAACAGTATGAAAACAATAACATACAAGTATGTGGTTTAGGGAAACTCAAGTCCAATCTGACTTAAGTCAATCTCCCGGTTAACATTGATTTATACCTTTCTTTCGTTGGTTTCTGACTCAGTCAAAGTCTCGACTTCAAAGCTGTCAATATCAATCTGAAATGACATATCGAATAGGCACAATATCAATATTCAACTCAACTCAGATCTGTTCTGATCAATATTCAATCTAATTCAATATCGACGGCATAACGGTACAATATTGATATCCCCGTCAACTCAGACAACAACAGATATCAATTACAAATCATAACCAGTAGTCAATAACATCCATCATCTCATAAATCTGAATAATCTTAATTCAATATCTGAAAATTCATAATAATTCCATAAAAAATTTGTTCTTCAATCTGTTCTCGATTCTACGATGTCTAATATCTCAAGAACATCATATATCAATCATATCTGATTTTGACAATATCATAATTTCAAATCATACCAGAAATTAATAAAACTTACGTCCTTGTGAAGCCGTTGACACGAGGATCACAGAAATAAACTCAGATTGAAAATCGGACGGTTAGATCTTGTGTAAATCAAATTCTAGTACATGAAGGAACTCAAAATCTGAGCCGCTGATCCAACTGATTCTGCTCCCTGGGATCCTTGGGAACCTCTCTATGGACAAACTCTGGCAAAGTGTCTCTGCTGTCTGCAGATACGGCAACTACCAATCACTCCTTGGCATTGCTCAGTGGGATGTCTCCCTCCGCAGGTTCTGCAGTAAACTCCGGTATAACTCTGGCTCTGTCGTGCACCACTGGAGCTAGAAGAACTGCTGCCAGACTTCTTAAAGTGCTTCCCTCGGGCTTTCAGAAATTCTTTCTTTCCACCACTGCTGCTACCACTCTCAAATCGGGGAGGGGGTTGCTGTGGTCTCGGTGCTGGAGGCACAAACGAAGCTCTTTTCTGTCGTGTCAGACCGGCTTCGGTTCCCTTAGCTCGGTTTAGAGCATCTGCAAAATTATTTGGTCGTCTCGTGTTCACCAACGTAAATATCTCAGGATTCAGCCTACTGATGAACTGATCGGAAACGGTCTCGTCATTTTCAGCAACATGAGGAGCAAACCTCAACAAGGTAGAGAACTTGGCTACATATTCTTCAATATTCAACTGGCCTTGTCTCAAATTTGCAAACTCGGCACCTTTCTCTTTCCTGTACGACACTGGGAAAAATATCTGATAGAATTCAGTTTTAAAGACATTCCAAGTGATATTCGTACCTCGATGCTCCAACGCTTTCTTCTTTGTGATCCACCAATTTTTTGCAACGTCATGTAATTGGTGTCCAATCAGTTTAACTCTTCGCTCATTTTGGTAATCCAACGAATCAAATAGCATCTCTATGTCATCTAACCAACACTCACAGTCAACGGAAGTCTCTGTTCCTTTCAGAGTTGGCGGTTTGAACGACTGAAATCTCTTCAGTAGCGTTTCCATCGGAGTTGCTGTCACATCCATTGGAGGATTCGATGTACTACCCTGTTCTGGTATTCTTCGGGGAGGCATATCTGATTATCAAAAGGATTAGTAACCCAATACAACAAATCTGTTTCAGTTCAGTCCCCCCTCCGATCATCTTACTGCTGATCAAGAAGCGGTTCTGATTCATTCTCAATTAATACAGTTTACCAATCAAATAAGATAATCAGGTAAACATGTAATAAGAAAATCAATAATCATGCTAGCACACAAAAACAGGAAAGAAAACTCAATCTACCCCGCTCACTAGCTTCTATTTCAGTCTACAGAACCTACAGTTCTAGACCTACTGCTCTGTTCTAGTTCAATCTCAGGAACCTACGGCTCTGATACCACCTGCTGTGGGGACCCTAATTCATTTCTTAATCATTCTTGGGGAATAATTCAATCAATTAAGATAAACAGGGTCTAAAAATTTTTTTTAAAATGCGGAACGTAATGGAATCTTTTTAATATACATATCAGTATAAAAGTACAAATTTTGTACAACGCTCGAAAAAGTCAAACTAGGGTTCAACTACTATATATCAAGTGTTGAAACCTATCTACTTCTGAATCCGGATCACCACGCTAACTTGTCCTCTCTCTCATCCTTTTCTTGACCCTGATCCTTTCTCATCTGTTGTCATGCACACATACAAACAAGACAACAGCCGGATAACTCCGGTGAGAATATAATCCCAGTATAAACAATGTATACATGCAATGCATAAAGTCATATACAAAAGCATAAACCATGTATCACAAAACATAAATCATAATTTATGACACATTAGTGAATACAGATAAAACTCTTTGATTCGTCATTCCAGACTCAACTCATCTCTAATCTAGGGATCCCGGTTCCTGGATGTTACAATATACCGAATCTCCGCGATAGGAATCGATCCATTCCTAAGCAACATCGATATAAATCAAATATCCATTGTCTTGGCATATCCGCCATAGACTTGGCATATCCGTCAATGCCTACTCTGACAATGTGCAATGGGCCAATGATCACTCTGTCATAATCTGGCACCTCTGTCAGCGACTCTCACTCAATAGCTATCTGCTATTCTCTGCTTTTCTATAATCAATAGACTAAGCATATTCATTCAAATAATACAACAGTATGAAAACAATAACATACAAGTATGTGGTTTAGGGAAACTCAAGTCCAATCTGACTTAAGTCAATCTCCCGGTTAACATTGATTTATACCTTTCTTTCGTTGGTTTCTGACTCAGTCAAAGTCTCGACTTCAAAGCTGTCAATATCAATCTGAAATGACATATCGAATAGGCACAATATCAATATTCAACTCAACTCAGATCTGTTCTGATCAATATTCAATCTAATTCAATATCGACGGCATAACGGTACAATATTGATATCCCCGTCAACTCAGACAACAACAGATATCAATTACAAATCATAACCAGTAGTCAATAACATCCATCATCTCATAAATCTGAATAATCTTAATTCAATATCTGAAAATTCATAATAATTCCATAAAAAATTTGTTCTTCAATCTGTTCTCGATTCTACGATGTCTAATATCTCAAGAACATCATATATCAATCATATCTGATTTTGACAATATCATAATTTCAAATCATACCAGAAATTAATAAAACTTACGTCCTTGTGAAGCCGTTGACACGAGGATCACAGAAATAAACTCAGATTGAAAATCGGACGGTTAGATCTTGTGTAAATCAAATTCTAGTACATGAAGGAACTCAAATTTCCCCTGGAGCTCTCTCTCGGTCTTTTCTGAAGGAAATGAAGGAATGAACACTATATATATCAGCAAGCATGGCATGACATGTGCTGGTTTTTCGTTCTGCATGTCGCGCGCATATGCGCGCCCAAGGTCCGCGCATATGCGCCGGAAGTTCTGTCCGGACGCCTTGCTGTTCACCCCCCTCGATGTTCTGTCCCGCACAATGCTCAGTTCATTCTCTCACGCATGTGCGCGCCTCCAGACGCGCATGTGCGCGCAAAGTTCTGTTTTGGACCTGTAATAATTCGAACCTGTCGCTCATATGCACGTCCTGTCTCGCGCATGTGCGCGGGGTCTTCGCATTTGCACATTTTGATCATGCCCAACTCGCGCATTTGCGCGCACTACCGTCGCGCATATGCGCGTAAAGTTCTGTCCGCGCAATCTTCTTCCCGCACAGCTCGCGCATATGCGCGCCTTCTCCTCGCGCATATGCGCGAGACCTTCTGGTCACGCACAATCAAAACTCAAACAAGTCAACATTCAATCCCGAAGTGCTCTGTCTATAATCATATCAATTAATCATCTCAGATTAACAGGATAAAATCTCGGGCATTACACCTGAGGTGATCATAAATCAACCTCTATAAATATTTCATTGAAGGTCCTATGAAATAAGACTATTTTTGCACACAAAATTTTGTTCACCAAAACTTTTCTCCTTCCCCTCCCACATACAATTTTCCCCCACTTGGGTTTTTCCATAAGAAAAATTCATGGCCACCTGCAAGATCTCTGAAAATTCAACGATTCCGTCTCAACACAAAGTTTGTTTAGGATCTCTAGTGCGATCTAAACAAGGATTTCAGTTTCCGATCATAGACTTGATTAGGCGATCAAAAGAGGGAGATCCGTTCGAAGGGATATACAAAAAGGACCAACTCCGCGAATCCCGGACTAGTTTGATGTCCAGCGTTATATATGCAGAGGTAATAATTCTAAACATCATATGAATGTTTAAATTAATACAATGCCCAAGGAAAGTTTTGAACGTCAAAACAAAATTTTTTTAACATCTGCTATGTTTTGGGTGCGAGAAAACGATGTTGTAACATATTCATTATAGTACATATCTCACACAAACATGGTTAACCAAACATAAATTATTTAAAAATTAAAAATATTTTTTTACCCTTAAAAAACGTTGTAGAACCTAAGCAGCAAGTTGTATCCTAGGCAATTGGCCAGAAATAATATATTCAACATAAAAATTTATCATATGAAATAAAAATTTATCATATGAACAGCATTTGAAAAAAAAAATAAATAAACCGAACAAAAAATATTCTTAAATTTTATTTGTCAAGGCTTGTATGCACGTTATTTAAGCAAATTTTTAAAAGAGCTTCTCAATTAATATATTTGCCTTTATATTTTTTTAAAAAAAACATTTTTTCCATAAAACCATTTTTTTATACACCTTAAAAACCTTTTTGAACAAGAAAACTTTTGTATTAAAAATTTCAAATACAGTTTCAAATCTCAATCTAAATGAAAAGTGGACTTCAACGAAATTTCCTTGTAAATTTTCTGAAGCTAGGCAATACAAAATCCAATAATTCAAATTTGAACCATTTTTTGCTAGATTTTTAAAACGAATTTTCTCATGAGTTTTTTTAGGAGGGTCAATTCATGTGAGTCCACGTCGGATTGAAACAAGGATATTAAAAAAAATTCTGACTCGAAACTGAACTAACCTTAAAACTATGAGCAAATCTTTATCTGTGAGACGGGTCAACCCTACCGATATTCACAATAAAAAGTAATACTATTAGCATAAAAAATAATACTTTTTCATGGATGACCTAAATAAGAGATCCCTCTCACAAAATACGACCCGTGAGACCGTCTCGCACAAATTTTTGCCTAAAACTATAAAACAGAATCTGATCAACCTAATCAACCCGATCTGATTCTTTACAACACTATATTATTATTTTATTCTTTATCAAAATAATTAAATAGAAATTCAAAACACATAATAATAATATTTTAATTTAAACATTTAATAACAAAACCTCACATAAATACGATAAGAGCAAGTATACCGTGAGACGGTCTCATGAGTCTATATATGTGTAGACATGTCAAAACGGGCTGGCGGGGCGGGCCAGCCCACCACCCGCCGCAACCTGCCATTAGGCGGGGCGGGGCGGGCCAACCCGCCATTTTCGCGGGCCTCTAAATGGCCAACCCAGCCCAACCCACCTTGGGCTGCGGGCTAGGCGGGCCGACCCGCTTATTTTTAACCCGCTTATTTTTTTAAGAAAAAATACTAAACAATATCGCAATAAACATAGAAGAAAAATATATTTCAGTCAAATAATTTCATAAAATACTTAAAAACATTGAAATAAGAAATTAAGAAAGTATCAACATAATACATAAAAAAATAAAGTGCTTAAATCAAACATGAAGATTGAGACATGGAAGAGAACAGAAAGTCGAGGAAAGAGACGGTTGTAAATTTTGGAAAATATTATGTGTTCAACAATATACATAATTATCAAACCTCCGCCGAGTCCACAAAATTTCACTACAACTCGTCGGACTTCAAACGAAACCGCTCTTGGGTTCACAAACAACTGTTAGACTTAAAAATTATTTTAAGATTCATGAATAAAATTTACAGAAATTTCTTCCCTTTAATATTCATGAATAAAATTTACAGAGATTCAGATTTTACCATAGTGAGTGATGGAGGTGAGGCCAAGGAGAAAAATAAGAAAGAAATAAGATAAAAGAGTAATGGAGGCGCATGAGACTTATTCCAGTGTTTATATAAAACTTAAAACTTCAAAATATAAAAATATATAAAATTCTATCCTAATTTGGCGGGCCAACCCGCCCCCGTTTGGGCTCAACCCATCTTGGCCCGCAATCTAAACGGGCTCAGCTCATTTGGCCCGCCTCCAAACGGGCTGCTATTTTATCAACCCAACCCGCTCAATTTTTATAGCGGGGCGGTCAGGCCCGTCATTTGACAAGTCTATATATGTGCGACTGATCGATCCGATCTATATTTATAGTGAAAAGTAACACTTCTAGGCTTTAGTTTTAACATAAAACATAAAAAATTTCATGGGTCGGGCCGTATCAAAGATCCGACTTACGAAATTGACTCGTGAAATGATCTCAATATAATTTTTGTGGTATGATAATTATGTTTCATGGGTTTAGATATTTAAATCTAAGAGTCTAATTATCTAAACTATTTATTACTCTACAAAAAAAAAATTTGTTTAAGAAATAAATATTACGTGATGGATATTTATGGTATCAATATACAGTTAAAAAAAAATCAAGCATCACAAAGTAATTTTCATGTTTCAAACTCCATTTCTCCACTGTTTTACACCTTCTTGTACGAATCAAACTTTGAAAAAAATATAAGTAGGTCAGGTTGGTTTGGATTGTTTGGTGACTTAATTCTCAATTCAGAGTGGATCAAATTTCAGGTTCAATTAGTTGGAATCCGACCAATCTTTTCTACATTCTTTCATACAAATTAAATCAGTCAATTACTCTAGTCTCAAGCCTTACAAGGTAGTGATGAGTTTCACACACTCAGTCTCGGTTCACGTAGAATTAAGAGAAAAGATTGGGAAGAAAATTACTCTAAATTTAATGTATTCATATTCATATTTTAAAGTAGCCAATTTTGACTTTTGAATGGTTATTACATACAAATTCATTTCCAGATGTTTTATTAAAAGAATATTATATTATGACCTCATTAAAGCTTTCCCCGAAACTATAAATTCCGTTGTTCTCGACTGCTTCATTCACTGCCTTCCTATACTGATCATTATATTTCGAGAGCGAGGATTCATCAATGTCGAAATCACCAGAAATAGTGCACCCCGTGAAGGCTGTTGGATGGGCTTCAAAGGACACTTCTGGGATCTTAGCTCCTTTCAAGTTCTCTAGAAGGTACTCTACGGATATATCTGAGATTTTCATTTGTTCTTGAGATTTTATAGAGCTGGGAATGATGAAAGTTTTGAGTCTTCTTTCATGATAAAGAAGGGCTTTAGTTTGTTTTTTCCGGCTTGTATATTATATTTTATGGTTTGTTTTGTAGGGCTACTGGGGAGCATGATGTACGGTTCAAAGTTCTATATTGTGGGGTGTGCCATTCTGATCTTCATATGGCCAAGAATGACTGGGGATTCACCATATATCCTATTGTTCCTGGGTAAGAATATTTACTCAGCTTGTGTATTTGTGTGTTCATGAGTTAGTTATCCGAGGATTTGACTCATATATCGCGTATAATTTCCTTGATGTCTAGGCATGAAATTGTCGGGATAGTGACTGAGGTTGGTGAAAAGGTGGAGAAGTTCAAGGTTGGGGACAAAGTAGGCGTGGGATGCTTGGTAGGGTCGTGCCGCCAATGTGATCAGTGCGCTGTCGATCTAGAAAATTACTGTCCCAAACAAATACTCACATATAGTATGCCTTACTTTGATGGTACTGTGACATACGGAGGTTACTCTGAGATCATGGTTGCTGAGGAGCATTTCGTCATTCGTTGGCCTGAGAATCTGCCTCTTGATGTTGGCGCTCCTCTCTTATGTGCTGGGATCACGACTTACAGCCCATTAAGGTACTTTGGACTTGACAAGCCGGGGATGAAAATCGGTGTGGTTGGTCTTGGTGGCCTCGGCCACCTGGCCGTGAAGTTTTCTAAGGCTTTCGGGACTCATGTGACAGTCATCAGCTCGTCGATTAACAAAAAGAAGGAAGCTATTGACATTCTTGGCATCGATGAGTTTTTAGTTAGCCATGACCAAGAGCAGATGCAGGTTTCTTTTCTTTTCTTTTTTTCAGTTTCAGTATTCGAGTATGATCGATGGGATTACCATTTCTTTGATTTCGCGTGCGTAGGCTGCAGCAGGGACGCTGGATGGTATCATTGACACCGTGTCCGCGACTCATCCTCTAGTACCTTTAATAAGCTTGTTAAAGCCCCATGGAAAGCTTGTCTTGGTCGGTGTTCCAGAAAAGCCTCTGGAGTTGCCCTCCTTGCCCCTGATTATAGGTGAGCATAAATGTCTGTTACGAACATGCATGAAACAGAAACTTTATATTAAGAAAAATATATATAATCATAAGATACATATCCTTCATGGTATTCCTTTTACTATGTTATATACTTCTAGCCACGTAGTCTTTCTTTCGTTATATCGCACAATCTCTAACATTAACAACTTATTCATTGGTTGAAAAATGAATGGTAGGGAGGAAGTCGGTATCCGGAAGTGGAATCGGAGGAATAAAAGAGACGCAAGAGATGATCGATTTTGCCGCGAAACACAAAATACTACCAGAGGTGGAGATGATCCATATAGATTTCATAAACACAGCTATGGAGCGTCTGGTGAAATCTGATGTGAAGTATCGGTTCGTCATTGACATCGAAAAGTCGTTGAAAGTTGATTAAGACATTGGAAAAGTTTGCCTGATCTACATAAGTTTGCTTCTTGTATTCGAATAATGGATTGTGTTTTTGTAACTCTTTTTGTTTTCAAATTATGTATGTGATGCTAGCTGCTACAATAAGTGATCTTGACGTGTCGTATAATGTACTTGCAATTGTATGATGGACCAATTTTATATATGATCACCCTATATTTATTTTGGTTTTTAATTTGCTTCTTGCTTTCATTTAAATTTATGTGTTCGTAGTAGATGAAATACGATGACTTTGTTATATACTTTGTTATTTTTCTATTTACTAGTAAATATACGCACGTGGTGAACAACCCTTGTACGACATAATTTATAAAAAGTAAGTGGACAAAAAACACTTATATTGAATGAAATCGAAAGATCTATTGTCTATTGAAAATTCATAATATAAAAAAACATTATCAAATCTTTTCTGGCTTAATTTTCAGTTTATGGGTCATCTCTATGTGACTGTTTTGTCTAAATTTCTTCATCTTTTTACTGAAATCAGCAATTTTTTCATTATCTTGAATTTGTGTGGTTTCTCCTTTGGAACATGATGGACTTTGTTTCTTTTTATGTGGTTTTGTCATTTCTTTAATGTTTGTTGTCTTCTAATCTTCATTTTGCACTTGTTTTGCCCTTTTCTTTGCATCATTTGCGTTCCTTCTTTTCTTGTCTTCATTTTGTATTTCATTGATGTTTCAGTTCTTTTTTCTTCTTTTTTATCAGCAAGTTGTGGTTTCCATCAGTAGTTATTGACGTTATTCCATCAATATGATATTAAACTTATTTTTTAAAGTGATTGATTAAATTATTTCAGGAAATAATCATGTATACAATGGTTTGGAATGTATTTTTCTTAAATTTATTTGCAAAACTTATATGACGCAACGATGAAAATATTGAATGTAATAATTAAATACAATTAAGTAAAATTTACTATAATATATTAGTTAGAAAACAATACACTATGCAATATTAGAATCATAAAAAACCAATACACAATTAATAGGTGGAAGGACAATTCCAACAATACACAAATCAACTCACACTTTTAAAGAATATCTGATTAGCTGGGTATCTGTGTAAAATGGTGAGGTGCGAACAAGCAAACCATAAGCAGAAATTAGAAGGAAAAAATGAAAACGTATTTCATTCAAATAGTATCCAAATCTAATAATTGGGCAAAGAGTATATTATTTTATTCTTGTTCAGTGGGCTTGAATTAAATATTGTTTGATGAGCTCTTAAGTGTCATGCATCTCATTAATCACCGGTCATTTACTCAACTTTATAAAATACATATACCAATATACATATAATAATAAATGTAACAACATTCATGTAATATATATTTAGATTTAGATTATATACATATATGTGTGTGTATATATATTATTTATAAATTATATATTCTCAAATTAATAATTAAAATCTATTAATTAATTAATAAAGACAAACTAAACTAAACAAAAGATATTATTTTATTATTTATTTTAATGAAGAGATTGACATGAATTTATATTTATATGTAGTCATCTTTATTTTTATTGACCTAAAATAGTCTCGTTTGTTTATACAGTTGACCCTTTTTAGTTTCAATTCTCATTTTGTCTCGGATTTATTTTTTATTTACTTTTTTCCTAGTTAATCATGTTTCCGTAAAATAAATTAAACATCACATCTTTTGACCAAAATATCGTCAGGTCATTTATATGGGATTTTACTGACTGTTCCTCATAGCCTAACCATACAGTTGCAACTGATTGTTCCTGTCAAAGATGCCTTCAACAATACCTAGCACAATCTTTTTTTGTTTCCTACCTCTAAGCATAGAGTAATTAATTTAATTTGAAATAAGTATAACATGAGAGGAGCAAAAGTATGTGATTTTATCCAGAAATACATATTACTACATTAGAAACCTCTTTTAGGTGATGAAATAACTTGTTTAGCTACTAATTGTAGCTGGAAAAACAATACATATAAATTTAAAGAAAATATTAGAATATTTATTTGAGAGAAAATTGAAGAGAATGATTGATGTCTTCAACTTCCTTCTACCTGAGTATTTATAGAAGCCTATTTCGAATTTGAAATTTCGACTTCAGACCAGTAAATAACTTTATGTGTTATTGCATGCCAGTTTTTGTCGGCAGCGTCTTGTAGTGGGTGGTCATGTATTACACTAGTTAGTATCATCTCTTCAACTAGATAGTGATTCTATCCTTTTGTGGTGGCTGAGTCACATATCACATGTTACTTTATCTCTGTTGGAGAATCTTTCGCCTTTGCGGTTCCCAAGGAAAATGTTTTTTCTGTGGTCTTTTACCACTTGGACTTGTTTCTACAAGATATTTTTGGTTAGTTCTTGGCCTAAAATCTTTTCCAAATTATAGTTCTTTCTAGTTTGGGCATTCTGGGCAGATACGTTCTGATCATCTTCTAATATGAACCAAGTTATAGAGTTTCGGCGAGCCTTTTTGCTCCTCTGCAGCTTGCTATTCCACATAATATTTCTTTTCTTTTCAAATATTTCTTCGAAATTCTGTTGTTTTTTTTGTCATTGTATTTAGAAATAAAGATCTGTTAACTGAGTTTTGATAAAGTTTAAATGAAAATTTTCCTTTGACCATCTCTATGAGACAGAACCATAATCTCGTGCTCTTTTTGTTGAGATGTTATCTTCAGTAAGTGAAGCAACAAAAGGTATTTCATTTACTGGAGGATCTTTGATAAATTTATGGATATAAATATTTAGTCTTCACAGTTTGATAAAGTAGAAAGCCTCATGTGAGCCTTTCATAGCTAGTTCTGGTATTGTACTAAATAAATATAGCTCAATAATATCTTCTCTGGACAAATAGTCGTTATTCGCCTATGTTTCATGAACAGCTTCATGGTTCCATTTTGATAGTTCTGATATCTCTTGAAACTAGGTGTTGTGGCCGTATAAACTGAGACGAGAGCCCTAAATTCATACTATGATTTGACCTCCTCAGAATGGGCATTGTGTCTCATTCACATTCTTGGATATTTTCCTGCTATGTCAACCCGACATGTAGTTGGGTTAATTCCTGCTCTCAATTTCTCTCAATTCTACTGATATACCTGGAATGTAGAAAATGTAAACTAAATAGCATCAACCATAGTTTTCCTTTGTTTGTTTGAGGTCTAAGGTTGATCTTCTCTTCTTCAATTCCTGAGGTGACAGGTTGACTTGATGGCTCGAGATAAGGATCTAGAACCTCAATTTTTGCTTGGGTCGACTCATCTAACAATGATCCCGACTTAGTACTTGTGCTATGGGTATTTGAATCCCCTGTTCTAGGTATAGACTTATGTACTCGAAAACTCTCCTTTTGATAAGCAAGTGGTTTCTCAATAGCATTGAGGATGGGTTTTTGTAATACAAACCATAACTGAGTATAAGCATGTAAGCAACATATAATTTGATAAGAGACAGTGTTCTTATCAATTTGTTGTACCCGACCTGAAACTTTTGCTATTAAGGAATGCTTATTGAACTCGTTTTGAAGAATTTTCAAGGAGTTCTTTCAAATGCCTCTGCATTTTCATGATGACATCAACATCAGCATTGTCCATATCTTGTTAGAAAATATGCAATAATATTAAATGAAATATAATAATAACAATATTAAATATATAATTTTGACATAAAGCTTGATATCTTAATAATATAGTCTTCTCGAGTTTATAATCAATTTTGTTTTTCAAGAAAGCTTTAACATATATATTATCAACTTTCAAAGTAAATTTCTTAGCAAGTAAAAATAATAGTCGTTTTTCAATTTTTTACTGCATAAAATTCTTTTTCATTGACATATGAGAATGATACAATACAATATTTGCATAGTTGTTCTTCGTCTAATGTGAGATTTATAAGAACTGTTGTCCACCAATTATTACTACAATCTCTGTATAATATCAAATCATTTTCATCTTAAGGGATACTTATTTTTTGGAAGATTTTTGCAAACCTCTTTTAGTTGGCTAAGTATCTTAGTGTGTAATTCTATCCATATGAATCTTGCATTTTTCTTTAGTAATTAACAATTTTCTGTGTTTTGCTAGATTATTGATTGATATTCCAATAAAGTTAACAACTCCTATGAAATTTTGGAGTTGCCTCTTGTCTTTGAGTCTTTCTTGAAATATGTATCTTTTCCACAATGTATTCTTGCATAACTATTCCTGACTCATTAATTTCTACTCCAATGAATTCAATTTTTCTTGTAGCGATGATTGTCATCTTCAGATAGGAACAATCCTTCATGTTTACAAACTTCAGAAAAAATTTCTAAATGTTTAATATATTCATCCATATTTTTAGATACTATTAAAATATCATCAAAATAGACAAATATAAATTCAAGAAAATCTTTAAATAGATTATCTATCCTTTTTAAAAAAATATAGGAGGTGCATTAGTCAATCTCATTGGTAATACTTATCAAATATAATGAACTTGTGGTGTGAAGTAAGCTGTGAATTTTTTGCTTTCTTTCTTGATTCGAATCTGATAAAATCCAGACTTACAATCAAATTTAGAAAACATTTTGATATTGTGTATACAACTAATTAAATGATCTCTAGTAGGTATAAAATATTCTTCACATTCCATGATTTTATTATTTTTTTGAGTATTAATTACTAACTTGAGTTTATTTTTTTTTATTTCATCGTGATTTCTTACCAGGAAGAAATACTAGGCTACTGTATAGTGATATTCCTGCTTTGATTAAACCAATGTCCAAATTTTCTTTAATAATAATATTCATATCATTTTGATCAATTATGTTTCATTTAGATATGCTTGTATCGACGAACTCATATTATGTGTCTTCCTTAATCTTAAAGTTGGTTTGAAGTTGGTTCCTTTCCCAACATGCCAATAGATCTCATTGTAGTTTTATTTCATCATTTTCTTGACATATTCTAGAGATACTTTTGATCACTACACCAAAAACGGCAAACGACAACGGATTTTATCTGTTGTCATAGCCTTTTTAAAACTGTTGTAACTGAGAGTGTTGTTGAAAGTCCGTTCAACGACAACGGTTTTATTCAACACCGTCGCTAATTCAAAATTAGCGACGGTTCATTAAATCGTCGCTAGTTCAAATTAGCGACAGTTTACTAATTTAAAATTAGCGACAGTTAGCAATCAAGACTGTCGCTAATTTTAGCGACGGTTAGTAATCAAGATTTCCGTCTCTAATTTGATTCGAAAAATAAAAAAATACTTTTAATAATTTAATAAATCTAAAATAAACTAATAATTGAAAATAAAATCGTGTAAAAGAAAAAAATCTTAAGTGTTGTGCAGTAGTAAAATCTTGTAAGAGCGAAAAATTTTTAAGTGTTATGAAGTGGTTAGAAAAATTTTACGTGTTTTGTGAAAGTGATAAAATTGTGTAAGAGAGAAAAATTTTAAGTGTTGTGTGAAGTGATAAAATGGTGTAAGAGAGAAAAATTTTAAGCGTTGTGAAGTGGTGAGAAAAATTTTAAGTGTTGTGTGAAGTGATAAAATGGTGTAAAAGAGAAAATTTTTAAGTGTTGTGGAGGAAAATGAACCGAAAAATGGTGATATTTATAGACAATTTGCGACGGTTTTTGGTTAAACCGTCGCTATTGGCGACGGTAATTGAGAAACCGTCGCATTTTTTAATTTTGCAACGGTTCGAATTTAAACCGTGGCTAAAATCAGCGACGGTTTCAAAACACTGTCGCAGATTTTAGCGACGGGTTTTGTAAAACCGTCGCTAAATTTAAAACATGCGACGGGTTTTTTTAAAACGGTCGCTAAAATTAGCGACGATTATTTAAAACTGTCGCTAATTTTAAATTAGCGACGGGTTTTATATACCATCGCTAAATTTAGCGACGGTTTTTGAAAAGCCGTCGCTAAATATTGCGACGATTTTTGAAACCGTTGTTATTTGTCCAAAAACCACGCTAATCGACAACGGTTTCTTAAAACCGTTGTCGATTGTCCAAAAAAACACGCTAATAGACAACGGTTCATAGAACTGTTGTCATTGACCCTAAAAAAACGCTCAAAGACAACGGTTTTATAGCACCGTTGTCATTGACCCCAAAAACCGTTGTCTTTGACCCCAAAAAGACAACGGTTTTTAAAACGGTTGTCTTTGACCCACCCAAAGACAATGTTTTTAAAAACCGTTGTCTTTGACCCCCAAAAGACAACGGTTTTCGATAAAATCGTTGTTAAAAACATACGACAACGGTTTTTCACAAAAACCGTTGTCATATGTGCGTTGTTGTATGCAGAATTTCTTGTAGTGGATTCAAGTTCAACATCTTTCTGGCATAAAGCTATCTTGAGGAATTTCATTTTCTCTAGTTGGAGTTTTTGCTCTGTTCTTATTTGGAGCATTATTTCTCCAAACTGTCTAGAATTTTTCATTTTTTGGTGTAAAAGTTTTCATTCATCACCACGCTTGCAGTGAAACTAGATTGGCATTTTAATTTTTTTTTTAAAATGTAAAATGCCTTTCTTAGTTTCTGGACTGTGACTTTATGATCACATGTTATTGTAAACACTAATATTCTAGTATTGTTTTCTTGTGTATATGATTTAAACATTTGAAAGAAATTATTTCCTAAAAATATGCCTGCTCTTGTATCATGAAAGTCAATCGGTGGTGTTTTTATCTTGTACCAAGGTGTTTGACATGTACCTCTGATTAGGATTTCCACTTTCTTAAACCCTTTGAATAAGATTAAGATCCACTTTGAGAAATCTCGTCCAACTATTTGAGGTAATTCTTCTTCAAGTTCTTTGGGAAAAATTTCTCGTTTAACTCATTAATAAATATAAGCAACAAAATATTCTGCTTTAAATTGTTTGTATAACATCCCCACTAGGATGTACATCAAGAATGAACTCGTGGCCATTGGATTTTCCACATCCGATCTTCTACAGAGAATTTCATTCCATTTTCGAGTTGTTTCCAAGGTTTATGTTTCTCATAAAACTCTAGTCCAATAACCAATTGATCTTGTTCTTTTCCCTGAACTCCCTTGATATGAACCTCTAATTCTTCGATTTTTATCATTCCTTGGTATGTTCCTATCATGAGTTGTTCCAAATAGTATATGGTATTACAAAGGAATTGATCTTTTTTTCTGGTAATATCAAATACTATTTCGAATTATCTCCATACTTCTGGACATCTAAGGTTTCCTATTGTTGAAAGCTTTTTGTGCCAGTTGTGTTTCTTGGACATGTGTTTTTCTCCTCCTGTGGCTCGTGATTCTATCTCTTTGGAAAGATAGTTTTTTTGGTTCCAGTCTAAGATTTTGATTTATCTGTAAAATAGGTATGTCTTAGATCTGGGTATTTGTTTCTTGTACTAGAAAAAACTTGATTTTTTCTCGATAAATTGCCTGAGCAACTTTTCAGAATATTTCTGGTATTTCAATAGACTCATTTCTAATAAAAAAAAATTCCAAGTGATGTCTATTAGAGATAGCGTATGAAACCTGAAAGGTGATAGAATATGGTCTATTACCTTCTTTCATCAACATTTTTCTTTCAAAATTTGATGCAATGTAAAGGCTTGGCTGAAATCTTGATCTACCAAGTTATAGGCAATACTTGGATAAATTACTTTACAATTTTTCCTGCACATAGATTCACTGAGATAGTTTCCAGTATCGAATCTTGAATATTATCCATTCCTTTATCACATATGACAATATTAATAGGTGAATTTATTTTTTCTTTAAAAATTGTTTGTATCATGATCTGGACTGCTCCAATAAGAATCGATGACATGGTTCGTGCTACGTCTGTTTTGGGTTTCTGTAATTCTTCTTTTATTTCTTCAAAAGTAATTAATTGCATTTTCATCTGGTTTCCTGTAAGTTCCATTTGGATTGTTCTTTCTGAAAACTTTATAGATTAGATGATGCTTTCTGGTTCTTAGGCAAAGATTTTTTAATAACTTTTCTATATTTTCTACAGAGAATCATTGATATCTTGTATGCTAAGGTTTTCTCTCATGATCTTTTGGACCATGTTATGAGATATAGTTGTCTAGCTAAAGAATACAAACAAATCTTAATGTGTTTCGTGTCGATTCACGTTGTCTTCAGTGAGATTCTGATTTTGTCTATACATCAGATAGTTATTGACTCAAGACTTGTTCTTCTTCTTCTTCTTCTTCTTCTTCTTCATGTATACTCTCGTGTGAATAAAAATCTGCAAACCAGTATACTTGAACTAGGTTTTGATAATAAATTGCTTCTTCGATATCAAGAGTTGGTTCGAAGCGCCTTATCCCCTTTCTATCATATTGTAGCCAGTTGGTCAAAAAGTGACCTCTTGATCAACATGTTCAGCAATTACAATCTCTAAAACTTTCATTAGCTTTATTGAATTCTTGTCAGTGTTTGTCCCTTGCTTTGAGATGAGTTTGATGTCTGGGAAGACATCTACTTCATGATAGTCCATTTCTTTTCTCTAGATTTTTGTCTAGACTATATTGTTCTTGTTTTCCAAGAAATTCTTCAACTTTTCTCATTTCTTGCATAAGGATGAGGTTTAAAGTTCTTCATCTTATTCCTTTGTGATTTAATCCAATAACTATTAGAAGATCATTTTCTCTACAACATAAAAGAATAAGTTTACCAATATCACTTAATATTTTGTATTTCTTTTATAATGCTGTCAAATGACACAATTCTGTCAATTTTTTTTAAGAAAAGAGGCTCTTCTGGCCAAAGTAGTTGAATTGCCAGTAACAGATGTCATGCAATTCAAGAATATATATCTTGAGTATATTTCTTTTTATTCTTTGTATCTTGACTATTGAAATAATATACCTCTATAAATTGAGCTTTAAATAGAGTATTCATTCTTCCGGTTGTCTCGCTAAGAGATTCTCCGGCTAGAACCGATTCTTTGGTATATGCCAAAGTCATATCTCAAGCCATTTTGACTGATCTCATAAGACTCATTTCTAAAATTTTAATGGATAAATTTTTTTTTTTCAATCAAATGTTCCTGTTGCGATTTTCATAGTCGATGTCCAATCATCTATGAAATCTTTTCTGTTTTTGAATTTTAGTACATCAAAATTAAGCATAATCTCATAAAGATGTATTGGTTCTAAAACAGTCTTCTCATAGGTTGTTTGGTGAAAGGAAATTTGATTCTTTCTTGATCTTGTTCCCTCTGGGTGTCTTTCTCCACCAACCTGAAAATCACTTTGGGATCCTTTCATGTTTGTCTCATAGGATCCCATACTTTCCCTCGTTGGATATCTTATTAATTAGGGATTGTTCACCCCCAATTGTGTTCATTTTCAAATCTATGACCTTGAGGTTTGTAAAAGATTCTGCAAGGTCTTGAAGTTCTTTGAGACCAATAGAGCTGTCAAATAGGTCGGGCCGACATGGGTTGGACCGGCCTGCCAAAAACCTATCTCTATCAGGTTGACCCACGGGCCGGGCCGCCTCTTGACGGGTTGATAATTCCTCAACCCAACCCAAACCCAAAGTGGGTTGCGGGTTAGCTGAAGTAATTATATAAAAAAAACTCACAACTTGCTCTATAGACCAATCTTTTCTGTAGTTGTCATCAGATTATTTATTTTTTGAAACAATTTTGATAAGATTGATGTTTTCTCATCGTTAGTTAAATGTTTTTGCACTACTTTGGTCTTCTCTATTTGATGTAATAAGGGTTCGGTGCCAAAAGAATGCTATAAACTTCCTCCCATGATCCTATTGCTAGAAGTAGGTCGTTGTTCTAGGGTTTGGATTCTTGTTTAAGTATCCTTCAACTTTCGAACGATTTCTTCTTGTTTTTAAATGATTTATTTAATTTCTCATGGCATATAATATAGCTGATTTTCATAATTATATACAGCCTTTGGATTTCTTTAAGATCTCCTAAGAGTTTAGAAGAATTTGGGACTATTTCTAGGAGTCTAGCATTTTGAATCATATTTTACCTTTGTAATCTGATTTTTTCCTAGTTGCTCTTGGTGTCTAACCTTGGTTAGATCTCCTTATTTTAAATATTTCAAAATAAAATCTCAAATGTATAGTCGGATCCATAATTTGAGAAAAATCTTGCTTTCAACAAGATAAGTTATCTAGTAATAATAATTTTATATTTTTGGAAAAAAAAAAAACCAAGGCTAGAATACAAATTTCTAGGCATTTTCTAGTAATAATCAAATTTGGGAATTTTTTGAAAATATTTATGCTTGAAAAACTAAATTGGGCAATTTTTTTAAGGATAACATACTAATTTGGGAACTTTCAAAGGAAAAGAATCGAACTGAGATTTTTTAAAACATTGTGGATTAAATTGGAATTTCGGTCACTCTCTTGTTAAACAATGAAAGTGGTTTTAGTATGTTTTACTTTGTTAATGACATTTTAAATATGATGATGTACTGCTTAAGGAAAATTAGAACCATAGTTTTGGGGGTTATGTTGTTTTTATGGGGATGTGCTATTTAAGGAAAACCAAAACACACCTTAAGAAAAAACCAGTAGACAGTAAATATCAGACATCAACGAAACTAGAATTCATAAAACTTACTAGATATTTAAATCTCAATCTAACTCAATCAAAAAGAATTTTAGAGACTGATAATATCTATTTTGTTTGTACTATCTATCAGAGAATGTCCCTATTTAAGTGGTCATTATGTACATTAGTACATTTCATTTAATGTCATTAAATTAACTCTACGGATCATATATTGATCACTACCATTTTGAGCAAAAAACAATAATAAGTTTATTCTTGGATTCAGGTGCTATTAATGGGTAAAAGAGATGTTCTCATTCGAAAGTTGAAGATGGATTATAAAAAGGTTTCTTGAGGATTATAACAAATGAGACGAAAAAATTCAATCATTCACGCACTAAGGATTCTCATATATACTGAAAATCTAAACCAGCACACGCTAAAAAATCTCATTAGATTCAAAAGATCATATGTGCTACCATTGCTCACACTCTTTTATTGTATTATCTTATGTAAAGTGTGAAGTGTTTGTAATCTGATAAAAGAATCTTTTGCAGAATCAGATATCATAAAATCTTAAGTTGTTATACTAGGAGTTTTGGTATGCAAGGGTGAGTCCTGCTTAAATGGGTTTGTACAAGTGTGTACTTGTCAAAGTTTTCTAATGATACCTTCTGGAAACAGAAGAAGTGGAGACGTAAAAGGGTTTTGTCCTTCGAACTTTCATAAACAAGTCTTGTTTTACATTACCTTTCACTGCTTTTAGTTTCATTAAGTGTTGTGGATTGTTTCCGCACTTTTAGTAGTTTGTTGCACTTCATAAAAAGAATGAGAGCAGCTTCTGACTTCTCAAAAAAGTCTAAGCACACTTTCTGAAGCAAAAGAGAGAAAAGTTGGGAGTGTTTATTCTACCCATTCTAAACACTCCACCACTCGTAACAAATGGAATTATAGCCGGTTTATATGGTTCTTAAACATCTAATGCAGAAGCAATGACATCTTTCAGTAAAATTCTCATGTTCTCGAAAGAATACTTCGACAACTGGAAAATAAGAATTAAAGATATCTTGCAGCACAAGACAATAACATGCGATATGTAATCAGTGATGGTCCATTAAAATTATGAGAGTCAATCCAGCAGTTGCTGTACAGAATGTGCTCCACAAATACTGGAAAATCACATAAGCAAATGGATCATCTAAGATTAAAAAAAAAAAAAACCTTGATAATATAGACAAGGATATTTTGTATAAACTCTTGACGATAACACATTTTACAAAATCAAGTTGTGCTTTTCTGCAACGGAAATATGGGGAAAATTAATCCAAATATGAAAGAAATAACATGTAACGTCCAAAAATTAATCCATGTAAACCGCATGCATGTAAATTATTTAAATTACTTATTTATTTTATTTAATTGGTTTTATATGCTTAAATGATATATTTTATACGATTTAATGTTTAAATTGTATGATTTCATGAAATTAAGGATTTTGTCCGGATATTCGATATTAGGTCGGGTAAAGGACCCGAAAGTTAAACAAATGATTTTTATGGACCCGAAAGTTATTATTTTTGAAAACGATTTTTGTAAACTTTTATTTTCATATTTAATTGGCCCTTTAATGGGCCTAATGTACCTAAGACTATGGGCCTAATTACTTTCAAAACGGGAGTCCTAAAAACTCTAAAATCTAGACTCCTAAATCATCTAAAACACTAAATTATAAAATCAAAATCCTAGGGTTCTAAGAGTTGTATTGGCCGAAAATCACACACATCACACAAACTAGATTTTCGAAAACTTCAAGCAAAATTCCAAGGTTGTTCGTCGTCCGTTCGTTCTTCTTCGTAACCCGCGCCAACGATTGAATATAGTATTCTAAATGTAAAGGCACGCTTCTAAACTTTTTTTTTTTTGCATTATTCAATCCATAATATGTGTGTCATATACTTTGAAGCATGAAAATTATTTAGATCAAAATATGCAAAGTTTAAGGGTTCATTTTCAAAGTTTTGACGTTTATACCATATATGAATCATGTTATGATTTCTAAAGGACACGCTACTGTTAAAGGAGTTAAAGGATTGGGAAATGAGTCGTTTAAAGGTATAGCGAGGGCTGGATAGTAGCGCGAGGGTCGTGCATGGTTAGGAAGTCGAACCTAGGGTTTCTTCATGAGTTTTCTTGTGGTCATGGGACGGCTAGGGAGGAACCGCACCATGGCTTGGCCAGAGCCCTGCACGCAGGGGTGGGCATAAAACTCGAAAAACCGATCGAACCGAATAATTCGATTTAATTGATTCGGTTTTATCAGTTTTTCGGTCGGTTTCAGTTTTAAAATTTATGCAATTCGGTTTTTTGGTTCGGTTTTTAGTTTTAATCCCCCAAAAATCGAATAACCGAAACGACCATACTATTGTTAATTATAGGGTTTTCAGGTATAATGGGTCATATTATTGTTAAGTATAAGACTTTTTATGTATAATGAGCTATTAGGATTTAGGAACTTAGTATCATTAACCCTCAATTTTCAATCCGATCGTTTTTTCTTCTTTCTCACCATTCACAAGTCGACTTTTCTTCTTTCTCACCACTTCACCAGTCGACGTTTTCTTTTCTTTTATGTATATATTTCTTTAATTTTTTCGTAAGATGATTGGTGTTCCATTTGAGCTGGTTGACACCTTGTTATCATTCCTATTACTGAATATTCCGTNAATGGTATAATTTTATTTCTTAACAAAAATTTTGCTAACCGTATATAACCAGCCGTATAAACCGAACCGTATTACAAAAAAAAAAACAGAACCAAACCGTAATAAAATGGTTTGATTTTGGACTAGAGATATTCAAAACCGAAAACCGAAAAATCGAACCGTTGTAGAGTAAAATCGGACCAAACTGACCGTTGCCCACCCCTACCTGCAAGCGGCTTAGGGAAGATGCTAGGAAGAGTACTTGAGGGGCTGGAGTGGTGGCTCGAAGAAGGTGAAAGCACTACAAAAAAAATGCCCTACCGTTGTCGTAGTCCTTTTAAAACCGTTGTTAAAGCACCTGTTGTTAAATGATTGGCTCAAAGACAACGGTTTTTCACCGTCGTTGTAGCTACAATTTGCGACGGTTTTCAAAAAATCGTCGCAAATAAAATTAGCGACGGTTTATTAAACCATCGTTAAAATTAATGACGGTTTGCTTTAAAGTCCGTCGCTAATTTTACCGACAGTTTTCTCATGATTTCCGTCGCTAATATTTTCACTAAAATAAAAAAAATTACTTTTAATAATTTAATAAATCTAAAAAAACTTACAATTTGACTATGCTAACAATATTCATGATCTTAACTAAAACTTAAAAATTTACCAAAAATTAAAGCAAAAAAATTTACCCTAAATCGAAATTAAAATTGTGTAAGAGAGAAAAATTTTAAGTGTTGTAAAGTGATCGTGTAAGAACGAAAAATTTTATGTGTTGTGAAGTGGGGTGGAAGAGAATGGATCGAAAATGCGAGTATTTATAGACATTTTGCGACGGTTATTGTTAAACCATCGTTAATAGCGACAATTATAGATAAAACCGTCGTTAATAGAGACGGTATTTTCAAAACTGTCGCATGTTTAAGTTTAGCGACGGTTTTAGTAAAAATGTTGCTAATTTAAAAAATGCGACGGTTTTACTTTAAACTGTCGCTAAGTTTAGCGACGGAGTAGAAACCGTCGCTAAATTTAGCGATGGTTTTAAACCAAACCATCGCAATTTTTAAATTAGCGACGGTTTGCTAAAACCGTAGCTAAACCGTTGTTGTTTGTCCAAAAAACACGCTAATCGACAACGATTCTCTAAAATCGTTGTCGATTGTCCAAAAAAACACGCTAATAGACAACGGTTCATAGAACCGTTGTCATAAACGCTCAAAGACAACGGTTTTATAGAACCGTTGTCATTGACCCTAAAAACCGTTGTCTTTTGCTTAGAAAAACGTAACAACGATTTTAGTGAAAACCGTTGTCGTATGTGTGTTGTTGATTAAGAAATTTCTTGTAGTGAAGCCACGAGCCCTAGGGTTTCTCGTGCATGGTGCGCGTGGCTTGGCTGGGGCGGGTGCGCTGGTCAGGGCTGGGTCATTTAGGGTCCAGGAGGGTCTGGGCATGGTCTGGTCCAGGGTGGCTCGGTGGTGGCTCGTGGTTTGGGTGAGGCGAACAGTTGGAGGGAGGTTAGGATTCGGTTTTGGCTGGGGAAAGGGAATAAGCTCGAACTGTGGTTCACGGGGGATGGTTCATGGTTCACGGGCATAGTTTAGGGATGAAAGGTTTATGTTTCAAATTTGCGAAGAAAATATTAAGTTTGAAATTAATTCGGGTCTAAACGCTTTACAGTTTAGCTATTAAGTCCATAAATCGAAAGGCTCGAGTTTACGCTTAATAAAAATATTAGAAATTAAATTTAAGATTATATGATGAATTGAGATAGGCTTGAGTCAATAAAAGCAAGAAAAAAGTGAAAATTGGGAAGTTCGAGGGCCAGGGTAAAATGGTCATTTTACGTCTTCGAGTAGTTCAAGAGGTTTGGCAGTGTCCGAAGAATCATAATACATGTTAAATGATATGTTAAAATTTTTATGATGAAATATGATATTTTAATGATACGCAAAGGCTGTATGATTTTTCTCGAAAAATTCTATTTTTGAACGACGCGATATTTTATAATAAAATGAAAAGGCAAATATTTTGAAAGATGTGAATTGACTGTGACACAAAACATATGATTGGGGATATCGTGAGGGAAAAAACCCTAGAGGGAGCCCGTTTACGGGTGAAGACCCAAGAGAAAGTCCGACGATCGTATTTCCATATTTAGTGATGAGAGTTGCTGATGCCCCGCCCCCAGGCACTAGGTATAGCTAGACTGATCAGTCGACCATGATGATATGATATATGATAGTCACTTTCATTGATCAAACTTCACCCAAAATGATATAAGATTATGAAAGGCTTTATGATTTAACGATTTATGATTTATTCACGCTTATGAGTTTTATGACAACTTATTTTAAATAAAAGTAAGATTTTTAAATGCATGTGCTTATATATGTGTTATTTGTTACGTATGATTAGAAAGTGCTGAGTCGTGAGACTCACTAGTTTTTTATGGTTGCAGGTGAGGATGATTTTGAGGGAGATGCTGATGCTCGAGTGGATTGGGTCCGACAGTACACTTCCGATGGACTTTTAAATTTTCTGCATTAGGTTAAGATTTAAATTTTTAAAGTAAAGATTTTGATGATTATTTTATTAGAGATTTTATGCTTTATTTTGAAGTTTAGTGTTTGGATTATTTTAAAATTGACGTACGATTTTGTGGTGACGATTTATGGATTTTATGCATTTAAGATTTTTAAATATTATTTTTTATGTTGGATGATTTTGAAGTTAGAAGAAAATGTTTATAAAAAAAATTTCTCAAGTATTTATTTAAATTTTAAAGTTAAAAGTAAATTCTATAGCAATGTTGAAGTTTGAGAATGTTAAAATGAAGGTTGGAGAATTTTTAAATGATTTTGATAAAAAAATATTAAGTAGCATTATCAACGAGTTAACAGCTCTTGGCAAGGAGTATGGCAACAGATAAATTTTTCTAAAGGTTATGAGAGCATTGCCTAAAAAATGAGATGTTAAAATTATGGCAATGAGAGAATCTTGAGTAAACTAGAACTCCATGACTTGTCTGCAGACTTGAAGGCCTTTGAGTTTGAATTGGAATTAAGAAGTGGTAAAGAGTCTTCGTCAAGCCAGCCAACTAAAGCTCGTATTGCTGCTGTTGTTGTTCCAAAAGTCTCAACTACTACTGTTGAAACGATGTCTGAAAAGACTGCTGAGCAAATCAGCAACTACACTATGTTATTATTCGTCAAGAAATTCTCAAGATTCATGAAGAAACAATCATATGACCTATCAGGATCCCAATGGGAACTTCAAGAAGGAGTCACCATCCGGTGACATGGTTTGTTTCAATTGTGGGAAGACTAGTCACTTTATTGCTGATTGTAATAACCAAAGAAAGATTATTAAAAAAAGAAAGGACATAAGCGCAATGACAAGAAGTCTCGAAAAGATCACAAAGCGATGATTATTTAAGATAGCAAAAGCAAGTGGACATATTCTAGCTCTGAGTCTTCTAATTCAGAGAGCCAATCCAGTGACTGTGATGCTGAAGTAGTTCAGTGCCTCATGGCAGATATTGATTCAACCTTGACTACTAATGAGGATTTGATTTCGATTCTAATGAATTCACATAATGATTTAGTTAAAGCATAATATGACATGGTGGAAGAGTATTCAAATCAATCTAAATCATTCGAAGAAGTTAAGACTGAAAACCAATACTTAATATATCAAATCAATAAGTTCACTTGTTCAAAAAAGGACAAATGAAATGATCAAAAAACTAAAGTGAATAGGTTAAAAACTGAGAATGGACAAGTGAATGATGATTATTAGGCAGTATATATTGAGAATCAGAAGTTGTCTCTACTGATAAATACAAAGAATAAGTCTTATATTTCATTAGATAAGATGTAAGAGCTATAGAAGCAATACAAAGACAAAACTAGTCTTGGATTCAGTAGCCATGAAAGCACTTCTGAAACCAGTTCTCATCCGAAGTTGAATATGTGCAAAGGGAAATACATTTACTTTGTTGAATCCAGTATGGCATAAGAACACAATGAACCTAATGTTCGAGTTGAGAAACTTGTCAATCTTATTCACAAAGCCAAACATTTTGGCCTTGGTTATGATGAATCTGAGAGGACAACCCGTCTGAACACTGGATCCAGTAGAGAGTCAGTTTCAGTAGCACAATCCTCAACTAAGGTTAAACACTACCGATACTTTAATTGTAGGCCAGTTAAGAAAATATATAAATTGAAAAACAAGAACAAAGATAACATCATCCTAGAGTGCATTCTGTTAAAAATAAAGTCAGACCTTTTGTTGCATACACTCCTGAGTCTACTCGAAGTAATAAATCTTCCAGGATTGTAAAAATGTGGGTTCCTAAGAGACTAATCCAATTTGGACCCCAATAGATTGGATTCCATTTACTAAACTTTGTGTTTACAGGGAACGAAAAAAAGTATCACAATCAATAGCTCAATCTAGTATCTGGATAGTGGCTTGTTTAGGACAATTAATGGTTAAGAAAATATACTTTCAAAAGTTACTAGTTGTAATGGACCAAAAATAACTTTTGGGGACAATTCAAAAGGTAAAATTTTGGATAAGAGTAAGATTATTCATGGAAATATCATTGTAAATGATGCACTTCTGGTAGAAAATTTATGTTATAATCTAATCAGTATTAATCAGTTGTGTGATAATGGATATTTAGTAGTATTTCACAAGCACACATGCACAGTTAGATATATTCGTGGATCTACTGTTTCGCAAGGAAACAGAAATAGAAACAACTAAAAATTTATCTGGAATATTGGTCATATTGATCATCCTATATGTTTGGTGGCATCTCAAAATGACAAACATTGGTTGTGGCACAAATTTCAAATCTATCAACAATCTCAGAAAACAGAACTTAGTTACAAGTTTACCTGATATTAATTTCATTAAGAATCATGTTTGTTATGCATGTCAGTTAGGTAAACAGGTAAGATCAAACTTCAAGAACAAAGGAAGTATATCAACATAAATATGCTTAGGACTACTGTATATAGACCTCTTCGGACCTATCTCTGTTATGAGTTTTTGGGGGAATGAAGTATATTTTAGTAATTGTTGATGATTTCTCTCTATTTATTTGGATTATATTTCTTAGTGGTAAAGATCATACCAATAGTCATCTGATCAAGCTTCTTAAACGATTTCAAAATGAAAAATTTGTCTCAATCAATTGAATCAGAAGTGATCGGGTCACTGATTTCACTAAAAAAAATCTTGAAACATATTTCAATGAATATGATATACAACATGAATATTCAGCAGCTAGGACTCCTCAGGAAAATGAAATAGCTGAGGGAAAAAACAAAACGCTCAAAGAATCAGCAAAAACTATGCTTCCAGATGCAGACATCTCTCAGCACTTATGGACAGAAGCAGTCAATGATACATGTTATACATTAAACAGAACCATGGTCAACAGAAGATGTGGAAAGACTCCCTATGAAATATGGAAATGGATTAAGCTTAATGTAACTTACTTTCATGTTTTTGGATGCAGATGCTACGTGCATAATACTAGAAAAAATCATGTTTGCTTTCGATTTAAAATCAGATGCTGGAATTTTTCTTGGATACTCTGTAGTTAACAAAGCCTATATAATATTTAATAATAGAACTCTTAATGATGAAGAATTAATACATGTTTTTGATGAAATTGATATTGCTTCTGAAAATTCTGATATTTCTACCTCGAGTAATATATTAGACATGATTCATCTGGATATGAATAGTTAAGATGAAACAACAAGAGGAAAGGGTTATCAAAATCTAGAACCATAATTTTCTGAGAAGGAATCAGTAGCTGGAACTTAGGAGATTCTAGAACCTATCCTAGAAGAACCAAAACTTTCTCATGACATTCCGAAGCATCCTGTTGTCCAATCACATCAAGAAACTATACTTTCAGAACCTAGTTATAAATGGAGCAAGACCCACCCTCCCTCCTCACTGGTTATTGGTAATCCATCAGCACCCTTCAGAACCAGAAGTCAAATGATAAATGAATATATGCATATTGCATTTATCTCTCACATGGAACCAAAGAAGAGTGGTGAATTTCTAATTGATCCTAGCTAGATTGGAGCAATGCAAGAAGAGCTCAATCAATTAAGAAAATGAAGTATGATGTTTGGTACCTATACCAAACCATCAGTCAGTTATTGGAACCCGATTGGTATTCAAAAACAAGTTAAACGAGGAATGAATAGTAGTCATAATCAAAGCAAGGCTAATGTCTCAAGGATTCAGACGAGAAGAAGGAATATATTATGATGAAACCTTGCTCCTATAACCAGATTTGAAGCCATAAAAATCTTTTTAGACTTTGTAGCTCAAGAACTTTAAAATATTTCAAATGGATATGAAGAGTGCTTTTATGAATTTTCTAAAATAAGAAGAAGTCTATAGAACATTAATGTTTTGTAGATCGTTCCCTTCCAAATCATGTTTTTAAATTACATAAAGTTTTGTATGGTCTTGAACAAGGCTAAGGGCATGGTATGACACACTCTCTGAATTTATTATTAATCATGACTTTACTATTGGAATAGTTGATAAACACTATTTATTTTTGTCAAAAACCAGCATAAACTCTTAGTACAAATACATCTTGATGATATTATTTTTGGATCAACTAAATCCAAACTTTGTGAGAAATTTTCTAAGATGATGTAGGATCAATTTGAAATGAGTATGATGAGGGAACTAAATTCTTCTCAGGATTTCAAGTTAGACAGCTCGAGTCTGGAGTATTCATAAACCAGATGAAATACACCAAAGAGCTAGTTAAAAATTTTGGTTGGAAGCATGCATTGTTGCCTCAACTCCAATGAGTTCTTCAACTAAACTCGATAAAGATGGAAGAGGAATTTCAGTAGAGGTACCATGTCTCGAGGTCTAATTGGTTCTTTGTTATATCTTACTGCTAGTAGACCAGACATAATATTTTCAGTATGCTATGTGCTAGATTTCAATCTGATCCCAAGCTATCTCATTATGTAGCTGCTAAGAGAATATTCAAATATTTAAAGAATACTCAGAATGTTGGTTTATTGTATCCAAAAGATTCTACATTTAATCTTGTGCGCTATTCAAATGCAGAATATACAAGTTGTAAGTTGGACATAAAAAGTACTAGTGGTTTCTATTAATTTCTTAATGATAGGTTGATCTGCTGGTTTAGTAAAAAACATATTTCTATAGCCAATTATGCTACATAATTTGAATACTTAGCTGCTGGAAGTTGCTGCTCTCAAATGCTTTGGATTCATCAACAATTAAAAGACCATGGTATCAATGATTCTGAGTCACCTATCTTCGGTTATAATACTAGTGCAATAGTCATTACTTACTATCCAGAACCAATCACATTGACATCGGACATCATTTCATCAGAGATCATGTGCAGAAGAAAGACATTCATTTGAATATGTGTCTACTGATCAACAAGCAGCAGACATCTTTACAAAACCTTTACCTGAGGCCAAGTTTTCTTATTTATGTAATATGTTATGCCTCAATGATTTATTTTAAGCATTAGTTCAGGGAGAATATTATTTAATATGGCTAAGATTTTATAAAATCTTGTTGTATCAAATTAAGAATTTGTTATATTGATAAGACAATATGTCTGGTGATTTAGTGTTACTACTAGAATTTTTTCAGCATCTCTTTTTCACTAGACCATGTCATATAATATCTCAAATTCATGCTTCCTTCTGTTTTTATTAATAACCACTGTTTGGACAGCATACTGCCTTTACTTTCAAAATATTTTTTTGTCTCGCGCCTTTATGTCATTGGTCGCTCTGACATACCGTCCTTTCAAAATTTTCAAATCAATCGCAAACATACTGACACATGTCTTTATGTTTCCAACTTATGGCTGTACATATTATTTTAAACCATGGTTTCAAATTTTTCGTTGTTTTCTTTGCCAACCTTTAATGCATACACTTTGAATTCTTACCAGGTTTACTAAGCCTCATTCTACACCATTCATGATACATATCTGGTCACATGTTCAAAGCTTTGGAGACATCTGGACTCCTTATCTTTCTGGAAATACCTGTAGTTATTTACAAGGCACCATTGTTGGGTTTCTATGCGAAAGCTTCTTTTACTAAGGATTGAAATATCTCATTCTCACCTAGCAGCAAGACTCTTCTTATTCATTTTCTCCGCTCAGTTCCATCTTCTCTTTCCCCACTTCTAGGATTACTGATTTCTCTACCATCACCAAAGAAGACATGACCGTTGCTCTAAAGACCTTCTCTACTTCAGGAGAAGAATTATCACCATCTTTCTTTAAGAAGTTGTTGATTGCTTTAAGAAGTTGTTGAAGATGGAATTTCAAATACTAGATGATCTTGTCGTCAAAGCTATTTTGGTAAAGGCAGGGACCTTTGGCAGGTTGACCAAGGATAAGGTCCAGGTGATGCCTGTTATTACCTCTGGAACTAAAGTTAATTGGTCCTCTGTTCTTTTTAAGATGTTATCTAAAATGGTCCAAAAGAAGAGTACTAGTTTTACTGTGCAGATTAGCAAACTTCTTAAAAGATGCTGCTTTTGGTTTTACTTCTACAAAAATATGGTACTTCAACCACTATGATTGATGCTAATAATGTGGTTGCTCTTCGACCCAAACCCTCTGTCCCTGAATTTATTAAAGCCAATAGTGAAATAGAGATCAGCCAAGAGGCTGCTCAGCAGAAAAAAAGAAGAAAGGAACAAGAGGAAACTCATCACCATGATCAGTTTTTTTGAGCAAACTGTCTCAGAAGAATCCTTCACACTCAGTCAGCCTCTACCTAAACCCACCTAGCCAAGAAAAAACACAAATCAACCATTCACATCAAGATAACAGTAGCTCTCGTGGGCTTCCCATCCATTTCAGCTGAAAGTGATGATATTCCATTGCACCAAGTTTTCAAAATTGCTGCTACACCACAAGCACCATCCAAAAACCTTTCACCTCAAACCACTCAGGATCCTGTTCAAGCACAAGATCTTCAATGATTCCTAGATCGAGCTCAGCACCTCTCCCCAGAAACCTAGAAGGAATGATGATTCGTGATCCTCTACCTAAATCAACAAAATCTAGACTTAATGTCCATGTTTCAACAGACAAAAGCAAAGGCAAACTGGATGTTATCTATGAAGAATCAGAAGAAGCAAGGACCCAAGTCCTCTGTCCTGACGGCCAATGATCTGCATTTGAAAGAAATTGAAAGATCTTCTATAGATGAAATAGACTATTTTTATGAATCGGTTACTTTTCGCACCATTCAACACTTATCTACTTTCAAGGAAACTAAGGGCTCATTTTCTAAGGCCATTAAGTATGAAAGAAAGGTGTTTGCTGCAACCAAAACTTCATTTGTCATTGAAGCCATGAATAGAAGAAACTACATCCTTCTGAAAATCAAAGTTGAGAAGTTGAATGAGACATTAGTTGTCTGTACTCAAACTATGACTGTCAATGTCGAACAAATATTCTTGACAATGCAGTATTCACTCAGGTATCCAATGATCTCTATATTATAGAGGCCTCAATATCTTTCATTGAACAAAAATTTGAGCGAGGATGATGTTGTGGGGATTCCAAAACTTTTCACAGTTAAGTTAGTCGAGGAAAGAACCAAAACCCCTCCAAGAGTTCTAGTACTCCTACACATTCACATGAACAAGTTTCAGTTGTTGCTGCTGCTATAAATCCACCACAACTCTTTTCCTCATTATTGCTAATTGTTAGAGGCTTTTCTTCAGTAGAAGAGGTGATTAATTCTACTTCTCAAGAAGATATTGCAGAAGTCACTATTGTTGCTCCTTCTTCTGTTGTTGATTTGTTAGTTTCTATTATTCCGCATACTGTCTCAATCACCTCTGCAAATGAAGAACGTAATGTCATTGTTGTTGCTTCCCCCCTCGCCACAGTCCAAGAATCTACTCTTCTTGATCTTGAAATGTGCTCCTTTGACATCAATAAGAAATGATGGACCTCTTGTTTGCTGATCTGGAACAAATTCTACCTCTGAATACTGATATTGTTCCACTGCCTACTGAATCGGAACTCATTATTGATCCAACTTTTGCCCTGGTTATAACTTCTGAGCATCCATTTGGAACATCTATTGAGCAATTTAAATGTGCTACTCGCTTAACCAAACCCAAAGATTGCATGCAAGCAAAATCTCCATCAACTGATAATCAAAATGCCTTAGAGATTGAGATGGAAGATGTTTAGCAGAGATAATCAAATTTCCTAGAAATTGAGATTGAAGATGTTAAGCGGAGCTGCAACAAGATCATTCAAGTCGTTAAAATATTATGTTTGAACAAGTTGCTGATCAATCTGCTTTTAATTTGCTTAAAGATCGTTTGGCTAAAGAAGTCTTGTCTATCAGCACAAATGTGGCTAGCTTTCTAGCTTCAAATCAATTTTCATCAAAACTCGGTCAGATGTCATTCTTGCTCAAGCGGGTCTCACATCTTATGCAGTTGCTCAAGCTTATTCTCTTCAAACACTAAACTCCAATGTTGAATCTTTAGATGCCAAGTTGACTGATCAATCCCAATCTCTTTAGACCTTGGATAACATAGTTGATAACACTTATGTGCACTTGTTTGAATTCATTCACTAGGTTAAAGCATGTGCTGTCGAAAAGAGAAAAGAAGATGCAAGAAAAATATCTGAAGAAGATGCAAGAGAAAGAGCAGAAGTAGAACCTGATCAAAATTGAGTTGAAAGTGAAAATGAAGAAATCAATGATGATGAGGAGTAGACTGCAAAATCCACATTCTCTTTTTATCCTTTATCTTTAAAAATTTTCTTTCAATTTGGCTACAATCACTCTATCTATCGTATACTCTTGATGTTCTCACTATGCATATTATGTTTTTATCCCTTTTTCTCTGCTTTATAGTCTTCTGTGTTTTGGCATCACTATAAAGGAAAAAATTGTTAAGGACATCTTAATTACTATGATGTATTGCATAAGAAAAACCAAAACGTAGTTTTGGGGGTTATGTTGTTTTTATGGTGATGTGATACTTAAGAAAAACTATAACAAACTTTAAGAAAAAACACCAATAGACAGTCAATATCGGACCTCAGCGAACACAGAATTCAATAGTTCAAAACCAGAAGCATTAGTGATTATGTTAGTCTCTTATGATAACATGACAGACTATATCAAATCGTATAATCTTTAAAAGAGACTGATGATATTCGTTTTGCTTGTATTATCTATCAGAAGATTTTTCTATTTAAGGGGTCATTCTATACAATACTACACTTCATTTAATGTCATTAAATGAACCGTTCAAATCATTTATCGTTCACTACCATTTTTAACATAAAACAAATAACAAGTATATTCTTGGATTTATGTACTTTTAATGGGTAAAAGAGTCGTTCGTATTTGAATATTGAAGATGTATTATAAAAAGGCTTTGTGAAGATTATAACAAATACGACGAAAAACTTTAATCATTCACACACACAAGATTTTCATATATACTGAAATTCTAAAGCAGCACATGCTAAAAAGTCTCATTAGATTCAGAATATCATATGTGCTACCATTGCTCACACTATTTTATTGTATTATCTACCGTAAAATGTGAAGTGTTTGTAATATGAGGAAAGAGTATTTCCCATAATCAGGTTTCATAAAGTGTTGAGTTGTAATAATAGGAGTTTCGGTAGGCAATTTTAAGTCCTGCTAAAGTTGGTTTGTACAAGTATGTACTTATCAAAGTCTTCTAGTGATATCTTTTGGAAACAGAATAAGGGAAGACGTAAAATGATTTCGTCATTCGATCTTCGAAAAACAAGTCTTGTGTTGTTACATTACCTTCCACTGTTTTTAGTTTCATCAAGTGTTTTGGATTGTTTCCACACTTTTATTAGACTGTTGCACTTTCTCAAAAGAACAAAACCAACTTCTGACTTCTCAAATGCGTTTGAAACGCATTTTTAGAAGCAGAAGAGAGAAAAAGTTGGGAGTGTTTATTCAATCATCTTCCAAACACTCCATCGATCCTAACATACTTTACATTTTGTAGCATTCAGATCAAAACAGTGATTTTAAGTCCAGGGAGTTAAATTTTGTGGGAAAAATTTCTTTGATAAAAAATGGACGAATCAAGATATACCTAATTATTTCAATTTTTAATTTATAGGAACAAGTATTTGTCGATTATATTTAAATCGTACAACAACGCTAGCTCAAAGTTTATCGAGGAAATTATCGCATCAAAACAATATATCTCTCGATAATTTTATTTATTGCAATAAATGAGAATAAAAAAAGTGACATCGACTCTAGTACCATTTGTATGATCAAGTGTTTGTCACTTTATCCAAAGATATAATATGTGATAACAATATAACTTAAATATTTTAAAATGTACAATAACTCTAGCATCACGATTCAATCATTCTCTCAATAAAGTTAATTATTGCACTCAATGTTCTAAAAATCGCAGCTTAAGTGCGAAGCATGGGGATAAAACTATGCTTCAGAAAAAAGCATATAAAAAGAGATCAACCCTTGGTTGACCATATTAAGCGTATAAAAAACGTTAAAAACACAACTTTTTTTAAATACAATTTTATTTTTAAAAAAATTTATAACTTTAAAATTTTATTTAAAATAATCAATATTTAATGATAACATTTTAGACATAGATAACTTTAAAGGCGACAAAATAAAATTTGTCCTGAATACTTCATTTCTTTGCGACTAAGAGGTAACACTTGACTCAACAATAATCGGAAAAAGTTTTAGCACTCGACATAGTCTGTGATTTGAAACATATATTTTTTATAACTTGAATTTTGTGCAATTATTCTTAAATTTGTAAGTTATCTATTATTGACTTGTTACAATTAAAATTATAATATAAACTAAAAACATTTTTCACGTTTAAAGTGAGTCTGGATACATAAGTTATATCTTAGAAACCGCTTATATAAGTCCAATTTTTTAAAATGATTTTATTAAAATAAAAAAACTGAAGTGTTATGGTGTTTGAATAAATGTTAAAAAAATTCTTTTATTTTAATTTTTTTAAAATAAAATAAAGAGCCATAAATTTCAGCTTCTAAAAAACATTTTTTAAGTACTTTTTTAAAATGACTTTTGTAATCAAACAGTACATTTTCTTAAGAAAATAGTTTCTTTTAAAAAAAAATTGTTTTTAACCCATGAGCTTCTTTAACCAAACGAGCTCTTAATCTCGTACTAAGCCCTCTTAAACATGTAAAACTTGATCTTAACGTTTCTTCATGCTTCATGCCCTTCTAAAATCTCAAAAGTGGAGTGTGTGTCTCAAATAACCAAAATGGTCACATCCATTAATCTATTTCAAAATAAATTCATCGGTTCGAGCTGTTCGTGATTTCAAAAAGAGAATTAAATAATTTTTATGATAATGGAAGCACAGTAGCTACCTTTCAGTGAGTAAAAACCAGACTGACGTAATAGCTTTAAAATCATGTTAGTCAGATAAATCGTACTGAACAAATCTAGTGTGATATATTCACCCTAGAAAATGTTGGTACAGAGAATCGATCTCCTGACTATTGATCAAATGCTCACATCCACCCCTTAAGGCCAGAAAATTAAATATTTATTTTGTGTTGAGTAAGCTTCTTCAAAGTTAAGAACTCGGTTGAGAAATTAGCGAGTTTTGGTTTTATTTTGACTATGAGTTCATATTTTGGTGTAAAAAACGAAATCAGACATCTACAATAATTTATGTTGAAAATAATATGGTTATCTGCATGTTTCAATTTATTATTTTTATATCATACATTTCACGAATTTGCAGTACATAAATTACTATACATAAATATATAATTACAACACTAGTCTATGCACACACTACATATCCACATTTTACATAATATTTTAATCATGTTTTTTCTATACTTGCAAACAAAATTAATCACATTTTCTATATGCATGCATGGATACAAGTACACAAAATATTCTGACTTAAGAGTGTAAATGAATTGAAGTGTCTCATGAGCTTTTTGAACTTACATACAAATATTAAATTCGTATTTGAAATTATCGAATTCGAGAGAAATTTGAACACTTTTTAAAGTTTTTTCGAATTCGAGCTCAAATTATTTATTATATAATTTGTGACCCAATAATCTATTTTCTGAATTAATTTTTATTTATTGATGTTATCTCAAAAGAATAACTAAGTTTTACCTAATTTTGATTGAAAATTGTTTTTAGTTTTATGAAAATTAAGTCTTGTTCTTTTTATATATGTATACGAGCATGAAAGATGGTTATTACATAATTTATTTATAGGAGAAAACTTCTTAATTTGTTTACAGTTTAATGAAGTGAACGAGTTTGGTTTGATTTCTCAATATTTACGTGTTTCAATTGAGAAATTATGCGAGCTTAATGCCGACGTCATTTAACTTTGCTCCCGCCAAAAAGTTCGATAATTTTGCCAAATTACCAGTAAACTTTTGTACAGGTGTCAATTTGGAGGGGTCGAATGGATTTGGATCGGGTTATAGATGATAATATTAAAAAGTTGTTCAATCTAAACCCGAACTAATACGAAAACTCTCAATTGAACCCGATTCAACTTGATTTTGGTTTTTTTTTAATTTTTTTTAAAATTAATTAGATAATAATTTTTTAATTTAAACACCTAATAACAAAATCTCTTGATTTAAATTTGAAAGTTTTATTGTAAAAATTAGAAGTATATTTATTAAATCAAATAAATAATTGTTTAAAAAAATAAAAAAATATATAAAATATATATTAAATGATAAAAATTTATGATATAAATATATAATTTTTTTTTTCAAAAAAATAATATATATAAAAAAATATGAAATATTTATTAATTATATATATATTTTTTAAAAAGTTAGAATTTTCTGGTAAGCTCGTTTTAGATTTAGGCAAAAACTTGTGTTAGACGGTCTCACAGGTCTTATTTTATGAGACGGATCTTTTATTTGAGTCATCCATGAAAAAGTATTAATTTTTATGCTAAGAGTATTACTTTTTATTGTGAATATCGGTATGGTTGACCCGTCTCACAGATAAAGATTCGTAAGACCATCTCACAATAGACATACTCTTATATTTAAACCCAACCCGAACTATTATTTTTCCGGGTCCGATCTGAACCCAAATTTTTCCGGGTCGAACTGGTCCGGTAGATTTTGACACCACTCATTTCTTGCGAGTCTTTCTCATTACTTGAGAGGCCGAAGATACATTCACAAATGGCGAAATCACCGGAAACAGAGCACCCAGTGAAGGCTGCTGGATGGGCCTCAAATGACACTTCGGGGGTCTTAGCTCCTTTCAAGTTTTCTAGAAGGTACGGATCTGAGTTTTCGTTTGTGTTTAAGATTTTATAGATCTGGGAATAATGAAAGTTCAAGTCTTTTTGTTTTATGATAAAGATGGGTTCTTTTCGGCTTTTTAGTTTGTTTTTTGGGTTGTCATGTAGAGCTACCGGGGAGCGTGACGTGCAATTCAAAGTTCTGTATTGTGGCGTGTGCCATTCTGATCTTCATATGGTCAAGAACGAGTGGGGATTTACTCAATATCCTATTGTTCCTGGGTAAGGTTTATATTGTATTTATGTTTGTGTGTGTGTGTGTGTGTATTCATGTGTAAATATTTTGCGGATATGTGTAACTTGATGTATAATGGATTATGGGTTGTTCTTGTACTTTTATTTTGGAGGAATTCAAGCTAGATTTTTGTAGTTCGTGGTTTGGTTTTGGAAGGTATGAAATTTAGATTCAATAGTCATAGGTACAGATTGTGTTTTTATTTTTTATTTTTCACGTTCAAAATGAGAAGTCCTTTTACTATTTTTGTAGTTCTTCCCAAGTGTTGACTTCTTGATCCTTCTTTGTTGCTGTATTAGTATGCCTGATCTTCAACAGATTGTTAAATATTAATCTGAGGTTTTGATGTATTTGGGGGAGGTGACACCGTAATGGTAACTGAGACAAGGTATTTGGTGTGCATAATTTTCTTGATATCTAGGCATGAAATTGTGGGGATAGTAAACGAGGTTGGTGAAAAGGTGGAGAAGTTCAAGGTTGGAGACAAAGTAGGCGTAGGTTGCTTGGTAGGATCCTGTCGCCAATGTGATCAGTGCACTGTCGATCTTGAAAACTATTGTCCGAAGCAGATACTCACATATAGTATGCCTTACTTTGATGGGACGGTGACATACGGAGGTTACTCTGATATCATGGTTGCTGACGAGCATTTTGTTATTCGTTGGCCTGAGAATCTGCCTCTTGATATTGGTGCTCCTCTCTTGTGTGCTGGGATCACGACTTACAGCCCATTAAGGTACTTTGGTCTTGACAAGCCAGGGTTGAAAGTTGGTGTGGTTGGCCTTGGTGGCCTCGGCCATCTAGCAGTTAAGTTTGCTAAGGTTTTCGGGACTCACGTGACAGTCATCAGTACGTCAATTAGTAAAAAGAAGGAAGCTATTGACATTCTTTGCGCAGATGAGTTTTTGATTAGCCGTGACCCTGAGCAGATGCAGGTTTCTTTTCATTTCCCTTTTTCGTGTGTGTTCTGATTGATCACTTTCTAGTATTCGAGTATGATAAAATTATTATTAATTTGATTTTGCACGAGTAGGCTGCAGCAGGGACGTTGGATGGTATCCTTGATACGGTGTCTGCAACTCATCCCTTAGTGCCTTTAATAAGTTTGTTAAAGCCCAATGGGAAGCTTGTCTTGGTCGGTGCTCCGGAAAAGCCACTTGAATTGCACTCCTTCTCTCTGATTCAAGGTGAGAATAAATATCTTTTACTAACAAGAAACAAAAAATTAAAGAGAATTCTATCAGAAAAGATATATAAATTCTTTCATATCCGATTTATTCACTCGTTTATTCTGGCACCATGGTCGAAAATGAATAACAGGGAGGAAGACAATATCCGGAAGTGCAATCGGGGGACTGAAAGAGACGCAAGAGATGATTGATTTTGCAGCAAAACACAATATACTACCAGAGGTGGAGATGATCAATATGGATTACATAAACACAGCTATGGAACGTCTCAAAAAATCTGATGTGAAATATCGCTTCGTTATCGACATTGAAAAGTCGTTGAAAGTTACTTAAGACATGGGAAATGTATGTTTTTTCTTGATAAGATATAGAATCCAGAGAATGGGAATAATCAATTGGCATGTCGCGTTTTCGTCTTTTTTTTTTTTTTTTTTTTTTTTTTTTTTTTTTTTTTTTTTTTTTTTTTTTTTTTTTTTTTTTTTTTTTTTTTTTTTTTTTTTTTTTTTTTTTTTTTTTTTTTTTTTTTTTTTTTTTTTTTTTTTTTTTTTTTTTTTTTTTTTTGAAATTGTGAGATGTTGTCATAGTAAGTGATAGTGTTACTGTATTTTTGTGATGATCCTATGTATGCAAAAAAAGATGGCTGCATCTCAATTTCTATGTTGGTTTTGCTTCTTGTTTTCATCTACCTTTCAATTTGTTACCAAGTCTTCACTTGTAAATGTTAAGGAATTTGCATAGGACAAGACTCGATTATGAAAAGAATATTCTGTGTCTCAGATTCTGTGACAAATAATTCTTGGATCTTTTCCCGGTTTTAACAATGTAGAATGTAAACAATTTGATCAAATTTTAAAAAAATTCGATTCGAATTTGAAATTATCAATTTCTATTCAAACATTTTTATTAGATAGTTAAATATATTTCGAGTTTTCAAGTTTTTTTTAAACAATAGTTAGAACAGATGAATATGCTATAATATTTACATTTGAGCTCTAATTTCAGTTGATTTTGAATTAAAAATATTCAATTATTCGAACTTTGAATTGAGCTTGAAAGAGTATATTTTGATGTTTTCGAGCTTTTATTTTCAAATAATAGTTCGAACAACTCGTCAGCATGCTATAATATTTCCAATTGAGCTTTGATTTGAGTAGGATTTGAAAAATATTTAATTATATGAGCTTCAAATCGAGCTCGAATTTGAATTCAAACTTTAATTAATTTTTATATTCCTCATATCAATTGATCCACAATCATGTTATATTAGTTTATACTATATATCACCTTATATCCTCTACACTTAATTTTGACTTGAAAGCAGAAATATTTTAATTAACTTTTCTTTCGATTTCAATACGTCACGTGCATGCTTGGTTCGAACCCACGTAAATGCGAATGAATCCTACGCCGCCCTAATTGTTGAGGTTATTTTCGGGAAATTACTTTGGAGTTCCAAAATGAATTTCCAGTATAACCATTTAAGATTATATAGACACGTATTCAGGTTATCAATACATGCTCTAATCAGTTTGATACGCATTGCGTGGTTGTATAGTCTTTTTTGTTTAATTTGATTTATATTTAAATAGAGGTAATATCATAATTGTAAAAATTAATGATAAGTCATACTGTAATTTGAAATTATTACGTGTTGCAATGTGAGTATAGGTAGGGGTGGTATACCATACCGTACGGTACCGAAAATCCAATACCATATATCGTACCGAAAATTACGGTGTAAGAAAATTCATACCGATGCAGTACCGAGATTTTCGGTATACCGAAATTTTAGGTACATATAACTAGCATATCGATTATACCGAAATTTCGATACGGTATCGGTATATACTGTTTTATACCCAAAAAAACCTTACATTTTAAATTTTTTTTTATAAATTTATTGTTTTAAAATATTATATATTTTAAAATTTTTGTATCTTTTTTCGATATTTTGGTATTCCGATATATACAGAAATTTTCAAATTACATACCGTTACCGTACCGAAAAATTCGGTATTATTATCGTACAGTGCCGAAATCTTCGGTATACCGAAAATTCGGTATTTTTTGGTTCGGTAATCTCGGTATACTAAAATTTTCGGTATTTTTTCTCACCCCTAAGTATAGGTAGAGAGAAGGCGTGTAAAGAAGAAAATCGATTTTTTTATTGAACTTCCTCGTCTTGGCCCAACAATTATTTTTAGGAATTCATATAATATATGTATCTTGATATAATAATATGTAGCTATAATTTTGTAAAGTGATTATATATACATATATACACACACACACACTACAGTCTGCTCCGAATTTATATATTTTATAGAATCCATATATAAATTATATTAATTAAATTAGTTCAAAAAGGATTCTTTTTCTTTAATGAAATGTGGTTCAAAATTTTAATTTTGTATTCTATTATTAAAATATAAAATCTATGGAAATTAATTTTGAGCTCATGCTTGAACTCGTCAAAATGCAAAAGGTCGAAAAATTATTAGCTCAATTTTAAAAAATATTTTTTAAAATTATAAACTATATTTTTATTTTATTTTATATATATTGTTATTTAAAGTCAGTCCCTATAAAGTAATAACTTATGATGTATTAGTTTTTATAGAATTTCAAAAATACCATTAGAATCGTCCAACTCCGCAGTGTTGCTTTCCATCATATTTTTCTTCGATCATTTCAATTTCAAAAATTGATCTATTTTATTTTAGTTTTAAATAATGCAGAATTTCAATGTCAACTTTAAGTATACGATCTAAGACGAGTTCTAGTTATAAGATTTCGCTCAATTTTCATTCATGTAAATCATATTAGTTGATGATATCACATATTAAAATATATAGGCCGAGAACTCTTAAATATTATTTATTGTCTCTCTCGAGTGTCGAGTAAATTTTATTATTCTAATGAAGATTTTTATATATCTATCAGAAATCAAACATCAAAATAATTTAATCAAATTATATAGTACTTCTTTAACGATCTCAAAGAAAATTGTAGGCATCCCGAACATTAAAAAAATCCTATGTTGTCTACCTATGATCCTATTAAAATCTCATCTTCCTTGTGTTATATTTCGAAAAAAATCAGCATCCAATTTGTGATCAGTAAACTAAAAGGCAAATAAAACATAAATACACAAATAAATTGTACTAACAAATAATAATAGGCAAAATAATATTCAAAACATTAAATTCAAATCAAGTTAAGTCATTCTCTAGAAACAACCAATAAGTTTATGATCAAATAATTAAATACATAAACATATTCAAAAATATCATCGTAATTCGAGACAAATAATAAAAATTACATAGTAAAGTTAATTATCTGTCTCCAGATGAATTTCCCCTGTCTTGTGATTCAATTATCCATTGTCGTTCGCTCTCATGTCTCAAAATTTTTGTTTGTTTGGGTGTTGTGTTGTTCGGTGTTCTAGGGTAAAATAATAACGAAAAGTGTCTCACTTCCTCTTCAAAAATGGTTGTATTTTTTATTTATATCATTAATGGGTGAAAAACGACTCATAAACTCCAGTACATGAGGGTTTCTGAGCAAACAGGTGCTCTTGTTTGCGCCTGAAAATTGGCGCCCCCACGCCTCTAGATTTGTTCTACAACTTTTGTGCAACAAGCATAACTCACTCGCGCTAGTTTTTTAGTGTGGTGCACTGTCAATTCTGCCCACTTTTTCGGTTTTTCTCTTTTGAACGATTTTCATGGTTTCTACACTTTTTAAGTGATGTTCTCCTACAATATAAATTTTGACTCATGTTTATACTCAACATCAATGGAAAATATCAAATTAAGGACATATAAACATGACAAATTTTGCACTCATCAACTTAAGAATGACTGAGAATTTTTTCATGGAGGTCGAGAATTAAAATGGAAAGACTAAAATGATTCTAGCTTCTAATCAGATGCGGATGATTCAAAATGAACATCTGGATTTGTATTAATGCTCAATGGTGGTGTTTTCTCTTGGAAGAATTCCAAACAAAGCACCACAACATATTCTACCAATGAGGTCAAATACATTGTTGCATCAGTTGCAGCGAAGGAAGTAGTTTGGATGAGGAATTTTTTCTAAAAACTGAAAGTCATTTCAAAAGGACCTGATGAAGTCTCGGTACCACGACAACACTGGTTCCATTGCTTTTCTCTTGGAAGAATTCCAAACAAAGCACCACAACATATTCTACCACTGAGGTCAAATACATTGTTGCATCAGTTGCGGCAAAGGAAGTAGTTTGGATGAGGAATTTTTTCCGAAAACTGAAAGTCATTTCGAAAGGACCTGATCAAGTCTCGGTACCACGACAACACTAGTTCCATTGCAAAAGCAAAGGAACCAATGTCTCATCAACGATCCAAACATATACTTAGGAAGTTCTACATTATTCAAGAAATTATGGGAAAATATACATATTGCTTAAGAGAGTAGTCTCTGCAGATAACATTTTCGATCTACTAACAAGTCTCTGCCAGGACCATTGTTTGAGAAGCATCATGAATCAATGTGATTAAGATCTACAAGTAGTTGGATATAAGGCAAGTGAGATATTGTTAGTTTTGACAATAACCTACCGGTTCTTACTATTTCTGTATAATTTTCCTGCACCCAAGATGCAGCAAAAATTTAAAAACAATTAGTTTTGACATTCAAAACTTGCTTGATAGTCGTATGGTGCTAAATCCAACAATCTGATATTTATTGAATGTTACCTTTAGTGATCGAATCACTTGGCTCTGGCTATTCCGATTTTTTAAGCGGATATATCTTTTGTAGTATTCTCTCGAAAGATCTACGGATCAATATATTTTCTTTAATCTCTTAATAAAGTCCAGGATTGATGAATATGTTACTCGTTTAGACTACACTATAAATCCAAACAAATTTGTGTGTTGAGATATATCGTTGAAAATTGGTCGGATTCCAGCAGTGGCATGACGGCGATGCTGTGGGGCAGCGATGGACGTCGACGGCATATGAGAGGTATCAACCATGGCGTGCACTCCAAAAATTGGTGGCCAAATTTCACTTGTGATTGTGTTGTGTATTGTATGTTGTCAACTCTTGATTACACATATGTATTTGTCTAACAAATATACTTGGATCCTTCTAGAACAATTAATTTTCACCTTGTCAAAATACCACATGTAATCATCAACTCTTGATAAGATATGATTGGATAAGACAAGACATTATCTTATCCATGTGTTTCTGGAACATTCTAGAACTCCAATGTTTAATTAGAACACTTCAAGTTTCCTATAAAATAATCTAAGATTGTACTTACATCATAATCTCGACCAACAATTAGATATTTTCGATGAGATGATGACACGAAAATCGTTATTATGATGTGAAATCAAAACTTTCGAAAGTCCGCTATTAATTTTGGACAATAGCCAATTTTAGAACTCCTTCAAAAAATTTAGACAGTTGCACTCTCCTCACATATTTAGTAGTCATGCTAACTCTTAAAACTTCCAGATGTGGAAGCTACGTATAAACACTTTTATAAAACAATTTTTTATATATATCAAACTTAATAATCAAATTCAACTCCTTGAATTTGACTATCTCAACAAGGACACAAAAATTAATACTTGTGTAACTCTCAATGGTTAAGGGATACAACTAATGTGATTCGAAACAACATTTGTCTTTTTATACGGACTTACCCTTGTTAGTCCAACCCTTTGATCACAAGAACATTATAACTCATTTCTGATTGCATTCATCAAATCATAGTAAGAACGTATAGTAGCATCGTCTTATAATTCTCTAGGTATCGCTGATAGCATCTACAAGAACTAGCAAGTTATGGTTAGCATGCAGTAAGGTCATTTCATCTCATATATCACATCGAATCTGCAACTATTGATATATCAGTGGTTTCATATGATAATGATGTGATAGATATTTGAGCAATTATAGTGGCATCATGTGTGCAACTAAGGAAACACTTTTTCCTAAAGCACATCACATACTATGGACATAGATTTTTTATAATATTAACTCATCGGATAACATAATTATCAGTACTCATAGGCGAGTGAAGAATCTCATACTACAATTCATTGGCTTTTGTATGTCGAAACTACAACCAACCTCTCTATCTAATGACCTTCATGGAGTTGGTGAACGAGTCAAAGTGTAGCACTATTATGTAGAGTCTTTATGTTATCTCTGGTGAAAGAATTAATGGTGTATAACCATAACCACAGAATTATCTAATAAAAAAATGATGATCACTTGAAAAGTCTAAGGGAGAGTTGTCGAGTTACTCATCTCACAAGCACTCATCTATATGATTGGACATCTCCATGTCTTAACTAGCGTATAAAATCACATATGCTAGTCTTGAGCTCGAGTGAACTTTATCTATATTTTAGGTGGCTGAATGACTAAGAACTAGTTTAGAATATACCGTAACTTTAAATGTGTTTCATGATCGACGTGACTTTTACAACCTCATTGTACCATAATATATTAAATGTCTTTACCTATACATCTTGTATGTGTATATAAATAAAGTAAATGTCATCATGTAAAATATTATTAAAATAAAGATTGTTTGTAACATAAGAGTCAATAAAGTTCAAGACAAAATTTGGTTTGCTTGGCACCTACTCTAACAATCTTTCACTTGCTCTATAGCCAACTACGCACAGATTTTAGACTCATTGGTACACGATAATTTTCAAACAATGATCCTGGCAGGGGATTCGTAAGTGGATTAACAACGTTATCTGCTGAGGTAAATCTCTCAACTGATATGTCTTTTCTTCCCACAATCCTGATGATGTGTAAGTTCCTCAGTATATATTTGGATCGCGGATGAGACATTGGCTCCTTTGCTTATGCAAGGGCACTAGGGTTGTCACAGTATACTTGGACTGGAACAAATCCATTTGGAATCACGTCCAACTCTTGGACGAAATCTCATATCCAAACAGTCTCTTTTGCTGCAACCGATGCAACTATGCATCGGCCTAAGTGGTTGAATCTGTTGTGATGTCTTGCTCGGAATTCTTCCAAGAGAAACACCACTATTGAACTTGAATACAAATCCATATGTTGATTTCAAATCATTCACATCTGATTGGAAGCTAGAATCAGTGTAACATTACAATTTAATTATCCACCTCCATAGACCATGAACAAATTTTCAGGCTTTCTCATGTACTTGATAACATCCTTCACAACTTTCAAATGCTATGGAGCGGGGTTCAGCTGATTTCTGCTTACAACACTTAGCGCAAATGCTACATTGGGTAATGAAGTAAGAATACATATATTTGATGCTAATATTTAGTGGGACACATACATCTGCACGGATCAAATAGAATAGATCATGTACACGTTCCACTTTTTCTAGAAAATTGGCTTTGGTCATTTTTCCTTCAGACATGACTCACATATATCAAGAGAGTTTATATCTGACAAATCAAACATGTCTTCTCCCACTAACTTGTTTACTCTTCATTGGGAAATATGTCATAATCAAGCGTGCCACAAATGTGCTTGGTTAAGACTTTCTCGTTTTCGTTTGTTTGTTGTTGAAATTGTGTTAACTTGGACATCATTAAATGAAATATCTTTTATTTTTAACATATAGATATCGTTTTCTAAATCGCATTATCTAATTAAACATTCATTCTTGTAAATATTACAAATATATTTAGCAAAAGAACAAGAATATATATCAATATCAAGCATATAAACGGAAATAATATTTTTAAATAAATTAAGAACATATAAAACATCTCTAAAAAATAACTTAAAATTATTGTTAAAAAATAAGTAAATATCTCCAATGACCTTTGCAGCAACTCTTACTTCATTGCTCATCCTTAGGAATGTCTTACCATCTCTAAGCTTCTTGATTCTCATCATTACTTGCTTATCATTGTAAACGATAAGATCCATATCCAGTATCTAATACCTAAGAAGAAGAGTTAATTGAGACATTTACTTCAAAATAGAATATTTCACTGCTAGAATTCTTATGAAATATATATTCAATGGAAATGCGCTTCCAATTTCCACAATTCTTAAAGTGAAAACAAACTTGTTCTGATTTATTGGTCTTTGTCAGACCTTGAATAGCCTTTTGAGCATACTTCTTACTAGGTTTATTCTTCTTGGAACGGGCAAAACTTTTCTTTCCCTAGTTTTATGGTTTTTTTCGTCCCAAACCACTAGAAGAATATGTTTCTTTCTTTATGGTAGTCTTTTAAGTTGTAAGCATATAGACCAATTTTTCAAGGCTGGCCTCAAGCTTATTCTTATTGTATTCACCACAAAAATCGTCATATGAGGAAGGAACAACAACAAGATGATGCCATCATGGTACTCGCGAGAATCAGCAATTCCAAATCCACCACTATCTTAATAAGCCCAAGCATTGTACATCATGCTTATGGACCGAGGTCCCATATTGCATGCGTATAGTCATGATCTTCTTGATAATAGTATGCCTTAATATATGAACTTGAGCACCATACAACTCTTGCACGTGCAGTTGAATGTCAATTGTATTCATTATTTCCTCAAAATGCCTTTGTAGTTCATTTGATATAGAAGTGAGCATATAACACTTTAACTTATAAATTATGGTCTCACCATCTCGTGCTTTTACAGTTCAACAAAACTAACATTTTGGGCACCCCTTTTGGAGGAGACTTAGTTAAGTGTGCACGTCATCTTTTTTCGATGCCAGAATAATTTTTAAGTTTCTTAGCCAATCTTGATAGTTAGGTCGTGTTAGCTTGTTTTGTTTGAGTATAATAGATAGTAGATTACGTGATAAAATCGCAGATTAAATGAATATGAAACCGATAATCATTGCTGAGTATTTTTAAATATTTCATAAGACAAAAAATATGGTCTTTAATTTAATGGATTACCTCACACTATTTTGAAATTTTCACCGCCCTATGATTAAAACGAGAAATCATATTTCTTTGGCGAGTATGTGAGGCCCCAATTAGTGAACTATGATCTCGAATAATATCAATCAATCACAATTTTCAAAAGGTAAATACCAATTGCATATCATGCAATCCCCATAAAATTTGTCTTACGTTTGATAAGTATATAATAATATGATGTCATTTATTTTCACGTGTCGAGCCCGACCCATCGATGTTGAATTGTAGAAGATGATCGCCATGAGATCCCCCAATAATATGAGTCGAAATCATGTGAGTTCCACCTAATTCACATCAAGTATGTCGATGAAAATCACAACTTTTCTTCTTCCATACCTCCCCAATAATGTGAATCAGACATTGACCAAGAGTAACATTTATCATACAACCAATGATTGATGGAAGTCAATAAAAATTTAAAATCTTTATAATTTTCTTTTTAAAGGATTGATATAAATTTTAATTATACTCAAAATAAGGGATTTTAATTTTGAAACTTGTCTCATCATTTTTTATTTTAAAATTGCGTCATGTTTGTTTGATATTTTTCGTATTCATGCAAATCTTGTTATTGTAATAATAACACACGTACTGATTATTTATAATATATCATATACATCATAAATAATAGATAAAAGATGATCGATCACTAAGCTATTTGATCCATGTGAGTCATACATGGATGAAAGATATAAGTCCAAAAACCTAGGCAAATGGAGGGATGCACATGCAATATTACAGAAGTTTTTAATATTTTACATGTATTCAATCTTCAAAACACTTAATGATTTACATTAAATTTTCATTGAACATTGGAATATAATTTTAAGGGGTGAGAATGAGCCATAAACCAGTCTTACTTTAATAATTATCAAATAATAAAAATTAAAACATTGTAAAATATCATGACATCCATATAACATATTGGTTATGGCTCTCGATCATCCTTATACTATATAATATCTCATATTATATAAAAATCATAATATCACATATCATCATCAAATCGTGTATCTTGCAAATATATCACTAACCATTATAATTAAAATAAATTAACAAATTAAAAAAAAACTTTTATTTAATCTGTAATTAATTTATTAAAAATTATATTTCTTGTAAAAAGATATTTTTACTGTAAATAATTAAAATCACATTCCAATTATATTTTATAAAAAAAATCATAATTTTGTCAAAAATTATTTTAAGGGTAAATTAGTCAAATTTTCACAAAATTTCGGTTAGCCCATAAATTATATAAAATTGCAAAATAGCACCTTGGTCTCAAACAGTACAAGGCAGTCGTCGCTGTAGAAGTGTGATACTCGAAACTGTATCGGATAACAGCACGATTTTTTTCTTTTTTTGCTTTGAATTCGAAAATCTGATTTTCATGGGAGCTAGAGCTGTTCATCGGTCGGTTCGATTCGGTTTTCGGTTTTTTATTTCGACTTTTTCGGTTTTCGATTTTAGAAATATATAATCCGATATCCGAACCATTTTTCTTCGGTTCGGTTTTCTACCAAAACGGTTCGGTTATTTTGGTCGATTAATTCGGTTTTAGTATAATTATTTAAATTAATAATATAAATATATTGTAAAATATAATATGTTAACTTTCTACATGTTTTCTTAGTAAAATATTTAAATATAAGGTCTAAATTAATTAAACAAACAACCATCAACTAAAAATTATTCAGAATGGTTCTTCATTCACTAAATATTATATCAAAATATATAATATAAATAAAAATATAAAAAAATTATTAATTTAATGATATTTCGGTTTTTTCGGTTTGTTCGGTTTTGTCATATATAATCCGAAATCGAACCAATTAAACTTCGGTTTTAATATTTATATCCGAATTACAAAATTTGGTTTTCGGTTCGGTTCGGTGTTCGGTTTGGATTTTTGGTTTTTTCGGTTTTATCCGAAATTTGAACACCCCTAATGGGAGCTGCAATTTTCTGGAAAAAAATTCTTTTGTGTTTATAAAAATTGGCTCGACATAATTTAGACAATAAAAAACTTGAACCATACAATTTGATCATCTATGCTTTGATATCACTATTGGTGTATGATTTTTTCGCCCTAAAATGTAATGGAAGTTTAAAAATTTTAGTTTTGATATTCAAAACATTCTTGGGTGTCATATGGTTCTAAATCCAACAATAGGGTATTTATTGAATCTTACCTTTAGTGATTGAATCACTTGGATTGAATTATTCCGGTTTTTAAGCGGAGATAGCTCTTGTAGTATCCTCTGCAAACAATCTACTGGATTAATCATTGTTCTTTAATCGTCGTAAAACAGCAGGATTCCGGTGGAAGCACAACGACGATGCAACGGGGCATCAATGGATGTGCGGTAGAGTGTGGGAGGTCTCGACCATGATGTGTACTCTAAAAGGTGGTGGCCAATTTCACTTGTGAGAGAAGAGATAATAAATCTTGATTTATTTGAAAATCTTCCCTGTGTTGTGTATTATTTAATAATTATAAATATACTTGTAGAGGTGTATTCAATATAGGAGATTTAATAATTTTTAATGACTTTTTTAGATTTCAAAAGTCTAGATGTATTCAATCAAAACTTTTGCATACTCTACAAAAGTCTAGTGATATTCAAAATAGAATTTCATAGAGTTTTAAAAAGACAAGTGATATTCAACATTGATTTCTAAAAAGTCTATAAAAGTTTATATGCATTCAAATTTTCAATAGATTTTTGATAACTTCATGAAATTCATTAACATACAAACATTAAAGCCTAAGGTACAACTATAAATTGTCAGAAATTGTCTTTGGTTTAACCTAAAGATTTGGACGGATTTTTAAAACTTCTAACTCATACACAAGCTCTTTTTTTTCCTCTCTCACTTCACATAACCTCTCTTTTCTTCTCATCTTCTCTCCTCTCATCTATCTTTATCAATCTCTAAGTTTCAAAATTTGTTTCTATATACATGTTCTTTTTTTCTTTTCAGATTTTGCATTTTTTTGTTAATTGTTCATTTAATAATTTTTATTTTAATATCGTAGGAAATTTTGAATTCTATAATTGATTTTGTTATTTTTAATTTATGATTTATACAAAAGAATATATTATTCAATAATAACAAAAGATGATCCAAAAATTAACATCATTTAATTATTAATAATTGAATAGTCTCGCAACAAACATGATAAAAAAATAAAAATTAATATTTTAAGGTATAATTTATAAATAAATTTTATGATATAATTGATAAAATAATTTGTTTCATTTGTTGTTTAAAAATTACATTTTATTTCTTTATGTTATAACTTTTAATCTTGAAATTCAATAAATTTTAAAATTATAATTAAGAATTTTTTTAATAAAATTATTAAACTACTTATAAAAAAAAATCATAAAATTTTATTGGTTCATAGAATTGAAATTAATAATTTTTTTAATAAACAGAATTTAAAAAAATTATTAATTTTTTGACTCAAAATGTATTTTTTAATTCTTTTTAACATTTTCAATAAATCTGTAAACTATTATATTTAATGAGATCATTTACTTAAAAAAATAATTAACCTTGTGTTTGAATTAATACTTATATTCACGTGAAGATAATATTATTTACTTTTGTATGAATATAATTTTTTATAAAAATATGATAGTTTACAAATTAATTGAAAATATTAAAAAGAATTTAAAAAATTAATTTTTAATCAAAAAATTATCAAAAAATTTACTTTTATTTATTAAAAAAATTAATTTCAATTATATGACTACTTTTATTTTACAATTTTCCTCATAATTTTATTAATACATTGATGCATTTTTAAAATTTTACAAACATACATAAAAACCTACATATATACAAATATACATGTAATGATTAAATGATTTAACTTTTAAATAATTTATTTTATTTATTAATATAAAATTTTTAAAACTATTTAAAACACAATATGTTATCTATGTCAATTAATTATTAGTTAAAGAAATTAATAAAAAATAATATGTTATAATTAGGTACAAAATCATACAATTATATACAAAAACTTTCCAAAAGTATATAAAAATCTTACAAAAAAATCTACAGGAATCCACATAAATCTGTTTGTAAATCTGTGAGATTATGTAAATTTTAATAAAAATCTATCAAATCAACAAAAGTCAGTCATTTAAAAAAGTCAGTAAAAATCATCAAAACTCTAGATTGAATTCACCCCACTTGAATCTTTCTAGAACTAGGATTTTTCACCTTGTCGAAACACCATATGTGATCTTATTAACTCTGGATAAGATGTGATTGAATCAGATATGATTCTAGAGCAGTATACCATTGTTACATCAATTAGGTCTGATCATCGATAATGATTGTGATGAAACTACAATCATGAATTATTTAATTAATAAGCTTGGAGTATCCTATTAAAATTCTAATAGTAGGTGTCCTAGTTAGGCAAAACACCCGGTAGGAGTTTTGAGCAATTGACCTGGAGGATCCCAATCAAACACCTACTAGTTGGTGTCCTATTTGGTCAAATTTTTTAAGCAAAACTTGTGTGAGACGGTTTTACGGGTCGTATTTTGTGAGACGTATATCTTATTTGGGTCATCCATGAAAAAATAATACTTTTTATGCTAAAAGTGTTATTTTTTATTGTGAATATCGGTAGGGTTGACCCGTCTCACAGATAAAGATTCGTGAGAACGTCAGAGACCTATTCAATTACCTAATAAGAATCCTAGTGAGCTCTACAAGATCTACGATATCTTTAAATAATAGATCACATATCAAAGTCACAATTTTCTCTCTTCTCACTCAAAAGTTCTATCAACTCCTTTTCTCGAGAAGAAAAATTTTCGGCTACCAATTCTCGACACCGCCACCACCGTGCCATAGGAATTTGGAAATCAATCGTGGACTTGATTTTAGTTTTTGAAGAAAGACGATTTCTTGTTGATTGTTGGTAAAAATTTTTAAAAAAATTATTTTTCTTTTTTAACATTAGTAATAGTTAGAGTCAAGTATTACAGGTTTAGTGTCAAAATCATAGAGTTTGTGATATTATAATGTATCTGTTTTATTTGACAATCGTTGGATCTAAACAAGTTGAAGGTCATGACTGTCCACAAAAAAGTACAATTAAAGTTTGACAATAAAATTCAACTGCCATCAGTCAATGAAAACGTTAATCGGAAAACGCTTTCTGGACAACAAAACGCGTTTGTTCTGTTTGTGTCGTTTCGACGCTTTTTGAACTTTTCGGCTGCCCTCGTAACGTCATCTTCCTTTTCATTAAATCTTTTGCCTTCTGTAGAGATTCAAAGCTTTTCGATTTCCACTACCATGGAGAACAACGTTAGATTCCAGGTTAAGCAAGAACTCCTGGATCACAATTTCGCTCGTGTAAATAAGCCGAACCCGAATTCCGCGCAGCCGCCTTCGGTTATCGAGCTGTCGAGTTCGGATTCTGATTCGTCTTCCGAAGACGGTGGCGAAGTTAGGGACAGTGTGAAAAGGTCTAGGGATTTGAGCGCTGATGTGAGTAATGGGAAAAGTAAGAAGAAGAAGGTGGCTGGGGACTTACCGGTGGGGTTTTTGGACCTTTTGCCGTCTAGAAGGCCTCCGGTTGGCGTTTCTTCTACTTCAATGGCGAATGTAGGATCTGTAGTGATGGCGCCTGTGGAGGGGTCTGTCAAGCAGTTCTGGAAGGCGGGGGATTATGAAGCGACGCCAGCTGTTGGCTTCAGGAATACTTATAATGGTGAGTTTTTTCTCCTTGCATGTTTGTTTTTGAGTGTCTTTTGCTGGGGAGGAGAAGCTGTGCTAGAAGCGCTAGAGATGACTCCTCCGGGACTGCGGGTTGTACATGTGCTCTCGTGGTTGCAGCTTGACTTCTGGGTTAAGTGAACAATGTAACACTTCAGATTCGACGAATGTTCTCACCGTACTAAAACGAGTTTTTCTATCGTGCATATATCCTCATTCACAAGTACCTTAAAAAACTTGCTTAGAGGTCACCCATTTCAGAACTGTCCCAGTCCCAAATCAAACACGCTTAACTTTGGAGTTCTTATATGATAAGCTATCGAAAAAAAGATGCATATTTTTATATGAGAAGTACCTATCACCCCCTGTCTTCGGCCCCGAGCCTCACAAACAATGTTATGATTTTCGCCTAAAATGTATAATTGAGGATGAGGTCACCCTAGATTTCTTGAATTAACATGTATGAAAGTGGACTAAACTCCATTTGGTTTAAATGTTAAAAAATTAGTGTCTTGCCCAAAAATGGTGTTGATTTACTACTTATATCAGGGTGCGATAATAGGTCAAAATGCAGCATATCGTTTTTATTCTTGAGTGACTGCTCAAGTATCTCTTCGTTAGTTTGCTTGCAACTTCTTTGTTATTGAGACTTTAGTTGTTTAATATTATGAAATAGCCCTATTCCCAACTGATATCTGTTATAAATCTACAGGTAGCATGGATCATGTCAGAATACATCCCAAATTTCTGCATTCAAATGCGACTAGTCATAAGTGGGTTCTTGGAGGTAAAGAACTACATCCTGTTTGAATAGTTGAGCTATATTCTTCGTGATGCATGCTTCTGTAGTTCTGTTTAGGTGGAGATGCGATGTTGTTTACAATCTCCCATTTTTGTGATGCATGTTCTGTTTTCTGTGAGGTGCAATTGTATAAGGTTCCATTTCTTACTGTCCTGGAACTGTGCATGTGTTCGTTTTGCAGCTTTTGCAGAACTTCTAGACAATTCCTTGGATGAGGTATATCAATTCTATCATCTGGTTGATCTATATTATGTTACAAGTTTGTTTGCGTCAGGAATCTGACTTCTTTCTTGTTATATATATGTTGTTTTTAGGTCTGCAGTGGAGCAACACATGTCAATCTAGATATGGTTAAGAGCAAGAAAGATGGGACCAAAATGTTACTGGTTGAAGGTATTTTCATAGAATACCACTTTGATTTTATCTCCCATCATTTTTCTATTTAAATATGTGCGCGGAGCGCTTATTGCATGTCCATTGGTGCATCAATTAGCCTATTGGTAGAGCAATTGGTTTTTGAAGACTAAGGTGTAAATAAGAAAACTATATGTTTGTATGAAATACTCTTTGTAGTTGGGAAATCTGAAAGAAAAGGTCTTCAGTAGGGCAAAGCTTAAGTATTTTACGCGGGGCATGCGGCATGATGATATGAATCCCTATGAACTGGAAACCATCCCCAAGAAATGGAAGCTTGTACACTAGTAAGTAGGGGTAAGCAGAAACCAAAACGAAATGAACCAGTCCAAACCAAATCGCCGGTGATCGGTTTTAAATTATGCAAACCGAAAAAATTGGTTTCGTTCAAAGTCTGGATTACCAATCTGATTATATAAAAATATAATTTTAAGTATATATATGATACCTAGTTTATATTACATCATTAGTAGTATGCTAAATTTATAATGAATGTTTCTTTCATAAAATCCAGACATACAATTATTTAATTAGACCCATTTTATGTGTGAAAAAATATACATGCCAATTAATTTAGGTTGCAATATACCAATTTTTATTTTTTATCTTTAACCCTAAACTGAAGTTACAAAATCTGTATTTTCAAAATTTATACATTTTGATGCAAAATTTGTAATGTTCTATTGTATATTACATTGTTAAACGGTTTAATATCTGTATGAATATCGATATTTGTCTATCATATCTAGTTTTAGAAAATTTATATCATGTTTAAAACAATCAAAATATTTTGATTTTTAATAATGTCAAAATATTTTGATATTTAATTATTAATGGTTTGATTTGGTTTGCAATTGTGCAAAACCGATAAGAATTGGTTTTGTTCAAATTTTTATTAGAATTCGAACCAATCCACATTGGATCACCAGTACCATCAAGTCATAATGTGAGGTTAAAACCATAAATTATTGTGCTAGTTTTACCTTCTTTTGGGTTTTGTTGATATGAATAACATCAGTATTATTGCCTCCCATATTGTTCTTTCTGTTTTGTCTGTGAATTCTTGCTTAACTGATTATATTCCTATATCCTAATTTATTTGGTTCTTGTTATCTTTTTGAGGTTTTTCATTATCATATCATGTATGATTTGATAGCCTCATGTTTAATCTGCTTACTGTGAGATTTTCACAGATAATGGTGGTGGAATGGACCCTGATAAAATTCGTCAATGCATGTCTCTTGGTTATTCCTCAAAAAGCAAAATGGTAGACACTATCGGGCAATGTCAGTTCTCTGTCTCTCTCAGGCTGTGAATATCATTTGACTTCTATAAACCGTCTTAGTAGTTCACATTAAATTTACTTGAGAAACTGTGCATGCCAGATGGAAATGGCTTCAAGACAAGCACCATGAGGCTTGGTGCTGATGTGATTGTTTTTTCTCGAAGTCGTGGGAAGGATGGAAGCAGGTTTGCATTTTTTTTTTATTAGGTTCCACGTGCAAGTAAACTTCGTGCGATGTAGTCTACTTTCATAATTCACAAATTTTTGTTAATGTATTGTCAACAAAAAAGTTTGGATTATGGCTGTATTGACCCTAGTGCTTTGATATAATATCTCCTTCATTTGGAATCGGTGGATTCTATATTTTGGAGGACCATGTGGTATTGTGGTCAACGACATCACTAGTGCTCATCTTGGTATTTTTTGATTTCATCAGTGCTTTATTTCTGTACTAAAAATTTTATCCCCTAAAAAAGCTTCATTATTCAACATTAGAAGTTTGTGGTTAAGATGAACTTGCATATGGTTACTTGGTGACTGACTGGTCTTGAATTTTCCCAATATAAGCTTTTTTTTTTCCTAGTTTTCATAGATATCAACTGCGCCTGCTTTTCAACTTTTACTGCTCCTAGGTATTTGGTCAGGGATTAGGAACTTTTACTGGATATTGTTTGGAATTAGATTCATATGGTTCTTTTTGAACTCTGAGGACAAATGCTTTGTTGTTGAATTTTCAAAGCCTCGAGGAGTGCCTGTGAATCTGCCATTTGGACAGATTTGATATGTAATCCCTGATGTGAAAACGAGACGGCCACCCTTTTTTGTCTTTGTTTCGTAATTTCACGGATATCATATGGTTGAGTGTTCAACATTCACTAGAGATTGCTATTGTTTCCTCCTAAATGCTGATCTGAATGTTTGCTTTTATTACTCGACTGATTAACGAAGTACTGAATCTGTTTTAGGCCGACTCAAAGCATAGGATTACTATCCTACACTTTTTTGAGGAGCACTGGAAAAGAAGATACCGTGGTTCCCATAGTGAGTGACTTTGTGATTTTGCACTTTGTGTATGAAATTATTGACTTCATATGCTTCTTAATTTATGTATCCTAAGCTACATATTAAGATTCCCCATTGCTCAAAGAAATATAGAAATAAAACTGTGATGTGCACATCTTGCTCAGTCATGCAACACACCCACCCCCCCCACCCCCACAAATGCATCATGCAAATCAAAAGAGAGTCATATTCTGCACCTACTGTAATTGTTCTTTTTGGATACTATCAATATGATATTTAGTTTTTAAAATAATGCTGGGTCATGAATATTAAATTTTTTTCCTAAATTTTGTCGAAAGCTTGATTATGAAAGAAGTGGAAATGATTGGAAAAAGATTGTTCGATCATCTGCTGATGACTGGAAGAGAAATGTTGAAACTATAGTTCAATGGTCTCCCTTTTCAAGCGAAGAAGATCTTCTTCGGCAGGTGATCTTTCTTGTTTTTTGCAGTCAAATTATATGAAGTCATGTCACTTATGACCTTTGTTGTTAGTGTCTATGAAAAATTATCCTTAATCCTCAAGTCTTTGGCTTTATGTCTTCGTATGCACACTGAGTACTGCCTTTGCTGCACCTCTATATGTGTCATATCTTAGTATGTAATTTGAGATGTCAATAAAACATTTACAATTATTGTCTTATCCTCTAAACAAACATTTTATTGTTCAGACATATTTATCTTTTCTTTATGAAAAGTAAAAAAGGTTTAACTCTCTGCCTATGGGTCGAAGAGAAGAGGAAATACAAAGAGTGCAATATTCTGTAGCCAAGGACAGAAACTATAAGTGTAGTCCGATAAATACAGATTTGATTGCACACCTTTAATAATGGATGCCTATTCTATTAATCGTAAGTGGAGCTCAAATCTCTGTGAGTCTGGATGTATCATGCAACAAAAATTTAAGAAAAACATGCACTCTTTATATTAAGAACCTAAGTGAGCTGAAGCATATGGCTCCATATCGCTTGGTCCATTAATGTGAGCAAAGAAGATTTTGCAACGAGACGATATCATGAACGTGTGGAAAAACTTCTACCCAACCCAACTCATCTTGGGTTGTGGGATAGGCGAGCTAACCCACCAAATTTTTTAAAAAAAAAACTAAAAAAAATTTCTTCTTTTGTATTTTTATTTTCTTCTTAGGATGGAGTTTGGCTTTGACATTCTCTAGTCTCACATTTTAATAATGGTTTTCTGTGATCATGGCACGAAGATTAGATATTAAAACGAGGAGTTTAGAATTTGTTGACTCTTGACTAAGTGTGCGGGGGTGAGCAATGGCATCCCTTTCTTCTTCACTGTTGAGTTTGCCAATACCTTTGGACAAGCATGCTTATAAATTTGATGTTTGCTTGTTTTCCAACATCGTCTCTTTTTACTTGGCAGTTCTATCAAATGAAGGAGCAAGGTACTCGGATATTTATATACAATCTTTGGGAGGATGATGAGGGACTACTAGAACTTGATTTTGACACCGATCTACATGTGAGTTACCATAACTTTTTATCGTAGCGTGGGTGCTTTATTTGTGAACATGTGATAACCTAATATCTCAATTCTATGGTTTTTTTAGGATATTCAAATCAGAGGTGTCAATAGGGATGAGAAAAGTATAGAAATGGGAAAGAAGTATCCTAATTCCAGGCACTTTCTTACATATCGACATTCATTGAGGGTAACGTGCTGCTGATATCAAGCGATTATTCATTTTTTTCTTTTGTTTCTTCTTTCTTTTTGTAATAATTAATTAATTTATTTTAGATCTTGTTTTACTAGGATCTCTAATTGGTTTCTTGTCTCTTGCACATTTGTTGTCTTTATGCCCTTGTGTCGTAGCTGCTTCTTAAAAATGTCAAATATTTATGATTGTTAAACTTGATTTTGAAATTAATTGTCCCGCAAAATGTTTAAGGATGTCCCACCTGGTGTGGTTGTATAAGTTGAAGTTGAAGGTTGTATCATTTGAGGGCATTAAATGCATGATAATCTTGGAAAATGAAAGAAGATGAGTTTTGAGCAAATTTGATATGGTGATTGTGAAGATTGTCACAAATATTTGGATTTTCATGTACTTATAGTGATTATGATGATGTTTTCATCCTCGTATAGTGGGTGACGACAATATTCAAAATAAAAAACTAGAGTTTTGGCTCTTTGAAAGTGAATATAATTTAGTGTAGTCATCTTGAAATAGATTGACATTAACATGATTAATAAATATTTGATATAATTTTATTGTGCTTCATTTGTTATGCACATTCATATACAAAATATATGGTACATATGTACATGTACAAGTCAATGCAACAATTAAGCACCCATATTTGGAAACCATTTTTAATGAAGTTCTGGACACCCATATAACTGGAAACAGTTTTTAATGAAGTTCTTACTTGAATTGCAGAGTTATGTAGCTATTCTCTACCTGAGAATTCCTCCTGGATTTCGAATTATTTTGCGGGGTAAAGATGTCGAGCACCATAATATAGTGAATGATATGATGATGTCACAGGAGATCACTTATCGTCCTCAGCCTGGAACTGATGGGGTTTCAAATAATTCTAATGTAATTTTGGTTTAGTTCTTTGTTTGATATCCATATAATTCAATGCGTTTCACCAGCTTTCGTCTGTGTTATAGATGGTTGCTGTAGTCACTGTTGGTTTTGTGAAGGATGCTAAATACCACATCGATGTTCAGGGATTTAACGTCTATCACAAAAATCGACTTATCAAGGTGGTTCCATTTCATCTCAGCTTCTATCCAAACTCTAGAAGTTTTTCTTCTACATTTTTTGTATGTATGACTTTTTCGCATGTCAAGATTTAGTTTTATCGCGAGGGTTGTTCGTGGTTTGAAATTTTGATTGATTATTTTAATCGAATTGATAAATTGGCTGAATGAGTTTTGTTTTAAGGGGGTATTGATATATGCATGCACAGTCTCTTCTAGGAAACTCTCAACTATACAATTGTAATCAATTAAATATACCCTGATTATAATACATCAAATTCTATCTAAAAATGAAATATAATAACATAGAATATTGAGCATTGTTTACTCTTCCCCTCAAGTTGCGAAATATGGATTATCTTGCCACTATCTCTACATGTGAAATGTTGTTAAAATTTTAATTCTATAAAAAACGGTGGACGCCTATAATTTTGTCTCTCAATTTAGATTGTACTAAACTGCATTGTGTGCTTTGTATGATTCCAGCCATTTTGGAGAGTTTGGCATCCTCCTGGTAGCGATGGTCGAGGAGTTATAGGTACAATTATGTCATTTTTACTTTCTAAATATTCATTGGATTTGATGTTCTAATTGCTGTACTTTTCCTTCAAAGGTGTCCTTGAAGCCAATTTTGTTGAACCAGCTCATGATAAACAAGGTTTTGAGCGAACTACCGTCCTCGCAAGACTTGAGGCACGATTGGTTCAAATGCAAAAGACATATTGGTATATTCTGTTGATTGACTGAGTTGATTTTAATATGATTTCATTGTATAATCTTCTGTAGTGACACATTATTATTGTTTGATTTTTGCTGCATTTGACAGGACCACACACTGCCACAAAATTGGCTATGCACCCCGGCGCAATAAAAAATATCATGATAGAGGTAAATAATGGAGTTAATGACATTGTGTGTTTGTGGGTTGGGGTGGGGTGTGGGGGTGTGGTTGGTGGGACACTATAATGAAATATCTTACCAGATATTGATGTATTTTCAGATGCTTCTCCTGATTCTTTTTCCCCAACTCAAACAAAAGGCATTACTCCAGGCGAGAAGACATGGACCAATGGGCATTCGAGTGGGAAGAGAGTTACAAAAACCAGAACCCCTGGGAAACAACCAGGTTTTACTGAAATATCATCCTCTTCCACTGAGGATGTTGGTGACAATGACATGCAAAATCACACTTGCAGGAATCGGGCAAATGGTTCAGTATCGGGGGAATTGTTTGATAAAAATAGATCTCAAAGATTCCCAAGGTTACATCAAGAAACTGAACAAAACAATTCACCTGCTGGAAGGCTCAGCCAATCATCAGCCCGAAATACAAATTCACAGGTGATCACCTCATTTGGTGTTTGGAAGGTATATTGTGTGATCCTCTGAAAATTGCTTTACACTAAATGTAATTGTTGAGTACCTTACCCATGCTCCAAATATGGGCACCACTAAGTGTGCTGGAAGGTTAGTTTACGATTTTGTGTGCACAAGTATGTTGACAATCTTTGTATTCTGAACTAGAGTAAAATTCTTAATCTGAGTGGGTAAATTTTTGGATGTTCTTTTTGTAGGATTAGTATATTTTCATAAACACCTCCCATATCTTCTTCTATGAACCAGGCCATATTTGTGCATATTGTTGGATCTTATTGTGAGCTTTTAATGTCAACGGGGTACCTGTTCAAGTACGAAATAACTTCTGAATTTAAGCTTCCATGATTGTGTATAGTGAATAACAGTGAAAATTGTTGGATGTAGAGTACGTGTCATTTGAAACTGGATGTATCCAGTTTGCTTGCCTTTTTCCCTTTTAAAATTTGATATCAGAAGCAGAATCAAAAGAAAAGTGACAGGAAACTTTATTTACAAATAATATCGGAATGGATCTTATACAAATGAGATTCTGTCCACTTCAGGTGCACTGTCACTCCTTGATGCAACAAGTGCTTTTTGGACCAAAAATTTGTCAGCTGAAATGTAGCCTGGCCTGTCTGTTATAAATACATGACTTGTCTATATTGTTATCATGGGGTTGGTTTTTATTTTTGTGACATGCAGTCATATTTAAGAAGCATTTCCTTGTACCCTGTTATAAATTTCATTTATTTTTTCATATTTCCAACCAGTATTTTTCACAGTTAACTTTTTTAAATTATTTGCCTTGTAAACGCAGGATGAAATCCACTTTCTAATTTGTTATTTTGTGGAAACATGATTTTCTAACATTGGACATGGGTTTATGTTGGTTTTTGTCTATCTTCAAAAGGCAAATGATAATGAATCTGCATTGGTTCTGTTGGAAGAAGAGAATCGCCAATTAAAAGAGAGGTATTTAATCCACATGAACGGTGCTTCATATAGGTATTTTTATCATATGATAAGTCGATTTTCTGTGTTAAATGCAGATTGAAAAGGAAAGAAGAAGAGGTTCTGGGTGATTTGCTGAATGATTTGCAGAAAGAGAAGGAAAGATGCAAGTATCTCGAAATTCAGGTGATAATTCTTGTATTAATTTCCTCAGTTATGTCTCGTGATACGATTCTTGTTCGCTTTGTTTTACAAAATTTATAGAAGATGCTTTCTGGTTCATTATTGTTACTGGATTGGATTTCCTTTCTTATGCCTTACGTATTATGATAGCTTCGATTTCGACTGTGATCAAGTATTCTGGGACACACTAGGTAAAAGAAGACATGTTCTTTTATTTTGCGAGGCAGAAAATTTGGATACCATAGTACCGACATTATACCTTTATCGTGTTTGCAAATTTGTGACACTACCTATGTTTGGTACTTGATTGAAATTCAAACAATCCTTTTGTGTTTCCTGTATATAATAATGGTTTTTTTTAATAAAAAAAACAGAGTTTTTGATTTTAGCCTGTAATACAGAGTCCAATTTCTAAGAAATTGACTTGGTCAATGATAAGGGCGGGGACTGTGGAAAGAAATGCAATCCTTAACTTAATTTGCACCCCAAGTCCTAAGTTTTGGAGGGACCGTGGAAAGAAAAGGCAATCTCAGTACTGGTTTTTGTAGTGCTCATTTTGATTACAACTTTTAGCCGAAATATGAGCCTGTTTGTTGTCCTAATATTGAAGTATTTGGTTTGGTTTCATTATTATGGCCGACAATGTTATGGTTTTTACGTATGACCTCAACCTAAGCAGACTTCTTTTGCGACTTAATCAGGTGCAGGAGTCCAATCGTAAATATGTGGAGCTAAGCAAGGAACAAGAGAGTATAATTGACATATTTCAAGAAGAGAGACAGCGTCGTGACATTGAAGAAGAGAATTTGAGAAAGAAATTAAAGGAAGCATCAAATGCCATTCAAGAATCATCAAATACCATTCAAGAGTTGATGGGCCAGATTAGGCTTCTGGAGAAAAAGTTCTCCACTGGTAAATGATGATCTATTCCGCAACTGATGGTACAGAAACTCTTCATGACACGTTAATCATGACTTGTTTATGATGCAGAAGTTGTCCATGGTAGGATTAGAGATTAGCCTCACGTCTACTCGATAGAAACTGCAAGAGTTTACTGATGTATAGTTGCAGATAATGCTCAAAGCATCAACCACCATGGATTATGTCATTCGAACAATTTAGTAGATCTTACCTAATGATATCATTCCATTTTTTTACTAACTTTAATTCAAAAATTTGCTTGAGTTCTGTTTTTCATTTACAATCCATTTTATGGACAGGGGTTGTCAGCTAAACGATTTTGGTATATATTTACACCATAATGCGAACCAAATATCAAACCAGCCCTTCCACCTTTTTTGATTTGGTCATGGACTCTGGTTTGTTTTCCTCAAATTTTTTTTAAAATTCTAATTTTTTTTTTATTACAACGCACGCTGGGGAGAGGGATCGAACCCGAGAAGGGAGCCAGCTTAAGCTGGTGGGTGAGACCATTGGGCTAAAACCCGGTCTCAAAATTCCAATTTTGTTAATGGAGAAACTTTTATAAATACTATAATTTATGCTTTCCACTCAGATTTTTTTTTTTAAAAAAAATTATAAATTCCAATTTTTGAAGCACTTTGTTAATGGTTGATCGTGACAACTAGGGGCTATTTGCTATATTGAAAAAGTGCTTATAATCCATAACATGAGGATATAACTTGTGGGAAGATAATAATCACTTTCATTAAAGCATTATACGTCCTAACCAGCCAGTGTTTTGACATGCATAAGGTTCAAAGATTCATCGAGTGTATTTTATAGTGTTTATTCCATGTTACAATGTGTATATCCCACGCTAAAACCTTGGCTCACAGGATGTAATATGTTTTTCATATATATTAATGTGTTGTATCACATGAAAAAATATACGTTGCTTATTGTGAATCGTTAGATATACAATGGGAGTACGTATCACCATTTACCTTCACCATATGGTCGAATAAATCATTTTACATGCACGAACTCAATCTGGAAAATAATTTCATGATTCCATATACTGCTGTGTTGTGTTATTAGACTTCATTACTTATATTAGAAAAATGGTGTTTCACTTCATATGTCCATATATACATAGTTCTTAATAGAAAGACATAGATTACTCGTTTGATATGATAAGCGCAATGGTCATGTGATGAAAATTCAAGATTACGCCTAACTCGTTTTGATATACTCTCTGATATTTTGATCAAAATTTAATTATTTCTAATAATCGAAAATCAACTTTTGTATAATTCACAATGTTGAGGCATGATACTTAATGAAAATTTGGAGTCCGATTCCAGCAGGTGACGATAGTCTAGACGCAGGCTTCGAATTGGCTCTATGCATGAAATCACGAAAAGGACAGTTAGAAGGGGGCCGAGAAGGTGTCCCGGCGTAGCCCCTCCAACGCTCAAATCAGAGACTGATGATATAAGAGGGGAGCAGCTAAAGGTACTACTGAAAGTCAATATAGTGAATATATATGAGTTGGACACTCAAATCTGGTGTTTATAGGAGAATATCTGGGTCTGTCATGAGCCTTCTACCTTGGCTAGAGATGGGCTGGGGCCCATGATCAGGTGTGGACTCGATTTTAATGGGCTCATCTCTGAGGTATCAAGGCCTTTCATTTTTTTTTACGTAGAATTAAAGTTTATTTTATTTACTATTTCTATCGAATTATATAACATATTGACGATAAAATTCATGCATGGTAACTCAAAATAAGTTGATTGTTTGGAACAACATGCATGAACCCTATTCTTTGTGCTCGAATTTGTGAACTTCAATTTCCTTTTATNTTTTAAAAAATAAGTAATCATGAACTCACATCAATTCATATAGTGAAACAAACTGAAACCGATTAATAAAAATCGAAATCGAATTGTGTCCAAATAATTCAATTCAATTCCGATCTATTAGAAATAGATTATGATTTTTTAAATTATGGATGATATTAAATTATAAACAAGAAATTGATATATTTTTCTAACACCGTCTACTCGATTAACATTTCTTAATTTTCCAAGAGATGCCGGCTGTAATTTGTAGTTCGTGGGGTTCATAAAATGGTCCTTTTTGTTGATATTTTATACTAGTCAAGTGGAATTTACTTTGTACATCATCATCATCATCATCATCATCATCATCATCATCATCATCATCATCATCATCATTATTATTATTATTATTATTATTATTATTATTATTATTATTATTATTATTATTATTATTATTATTATAGTCCATAATTAAGGCCTTGAGCCCAAAATGTTCCGGCTTATTGTTAAGCCTATAACTCTACTAAAACACCTAAAATAGAAGGTGATATTCCCCATTTCTCATTTGGTTATTCAAGCTTCCTTTTATCTTTGGACTCTCTTCGAGTAGTCGTTGACTTGAGCGTCATAAAGTATAAGTCGGACACTCTTATCGCTTCTAATGTTTGTTTGTGACGCAATTAACAAGCCTCGAAGTTAACTATTTTGATTTGTTGCAATGTCAATAGCGGATCATTCTGAGCTACACCTGCAGTATTTCTCCCCCTATGATGTGGTCAAATGTTAGTATTTGGATCATCAACATATATGTCAACTTGCATAAAAATGTGAGGGATTCATATGATTTAATGTTATTGGAATAGGAGAGAAATACTCCCGGTGTAACATAGATTAACCTTATTTGGACTTTTGGTATGGTTTTTTTTAGAAATATGGTACCCAGCTCTAGCTCCCTAGCTATCCATAGAACTTTTGTTGTGGCTTTTTTCAGATAATTTATTGGTAACACTTGGATTCTCTATTCTAGGTTATTTTTTTGAGTTGATAGTAATTATTTGGTACATTGTCATGACTAATCAAGGATATACAATTTATTTTGGAATAGTTAGATGTGTCAATTGACAAGAATTCGAGTTAACTATTAGGTAAAACAATTTTTTAAAAGACCCCAATGTATGCAGTTTTTTAAATTTAAAAAAAAAAAACCAATACATAGGAGAGAGCTATTTTTTTAAACAAAACACACAATAAATCTATTGGGAATAATTTTCTCTTTTTAGGCCCGGGCCGGCCTTGTAAATTGGTAGGGATAAAAAATTTAAATCCGGTTTTCTATCAGATCAAGCTGATATATAACTATGAAAATTATATCGCTTATGTATACGTATAAAACGATTTTTGTATCTAATTTTTTCGTCATTTAACTACAAAAACTCGTGACCCCGAGCACAACAAAAGGTAAAAACAACAGAAAATAATGTATCTTTGAGTCCAAGTCCACGCAAATCGCGACCGAACGGACAATCGACTCTTATACAGAGGCGTATGGATAGTATGGGCTGAGCCCAACCAAGATTTTGGTTTTTATTTATATATAGCCATAAGCTCATCCATTAAAAAAAAAAGAGAGAAAGTAAAAAACTCTCACAGCTTCAGAACGTGGAAATTGGAATTCTCCTCTCAATTCTCAACCCTCCTTTGGTCCTTCCTACGCCACACCCCCTTTTGCCCCTTGTTCTCTCTTTTTCTCAATTTTCTCCTTCTTTCCTATACTCTTTTTACCCATCATTTTCAAATATTTCACTATATAAAATAATATACTCTAAATTAAATGCATATCGTTATAATATAGATTCTAAAAATGATACACATTGAAAATACTGCTTTGCTTTTTGTCTTCTATCGATTCTCGATAAAAGAATATTTGATACGAAACAAAAGCAAACGGACCACAAAGCATCCTCACGATAACAGTTGTTTCGGTAGGCTGAAATAAACTATGTGAAAATTATTATTTCTTAACTTTGTGTATAAAACTATTTACATTCAATGAATTTTAACAATTTAGTGTAAGTTTAAAAAAGAGATGATGAACAATTTAAATTTTTTTAAGGGAAAATAATTTAAATTGTTCATTAATTTGTCCAATTTCGGTTTTCGGTTTCAAAGTTTGATTTCGATACACGAACTTTTAATTCTTGATTATTTTGTTCTAATTGCTGACGTGATATCGGACAAGTCAACATTTTTTGATGCACATCATCATTTTTCGATTTTATGTCATACTTTTTTAGTGTCATGTCAGCACTCCAACAAAATATAACTGAAAGTAAAAAAAAAATACTAATTCGAAAACTAAACTTTCAAAACTTAGTAGACAAAAACTTTAAATAATGAAAGTCAATAAATTTGTTATTTTATCTTGTTTTAATATAACATTTTCTCATGTTCGATATGTATATCACATGTGATATGGCCTCATAAAGAATACCCTAAATAATGATACATCAATTTGTGCAAGTGTGAAGGTTGACATTCCATTTTATGGTATGAATGAACATATTCCTAGAAAATTTGCAACAAAATGCACCACTTTATTCAAGGAAATGGATAAAGGGATAAAGTTTTGGATAGACAACTTGGCCAAGGGTTGACAAAAAAATTTGAAGATGAGAATCTAAAAATGAAATTCAAAAATGTTGGCAATATATATATAAATAGAGATCATGATTCCAATGAAAATTCATCACCATGAAATATATCTGGCTTCAGGAAGAGAGGGTTTACATGAGGAAAAATACTCAGAGTTTTGTTTAGTAGCCAAGAATGACTTGCCTGTTATCTCGTGAAAATAATATTCGAAATATTATACATATAGATAGATAGAAGCATTCTTTTGAAGAGGCTATTGCATGGTTTTGCAGGTGAGTCTGATTGGTTACTTCACGAGTCTTTCTTTCTCATGCTAGTCCTCTTCTTCCCTAAAAAAGAAGATATCAAGAGGGAAAATGAATTTTTAAAACTGGTTGATATTTCTGTATAATCTGGTGAATTCGATATGAGCGACTCGGGCTTGGTCATGTTTCTCATCTCATGGATAGAATGCGATCAGGTATTTGTTTTTAGTGCAGTGATATTTACATTATATCTTTTATTAATCATACTCCAGTTTTACTTTTAATATTTTTAATACAAAAAACACTATTGAGTTAAGCGTGCATGTATAAAAGTATTACTGAAATGAGTAATCTTGTGAGAAGTTTTCGTCAAGCTGCTGACGTTGTGTCGTTTGATGTGGTTGGCTAGGTGAATAGTAAAATAGTGATGTCAGATCTTAACGGGTATTAATATTTCTTCTGGGAACAAGGCTGATGGTAGAGTTATGGTAAGGCTGATCTCTAAAGGATATGAGACAACACTAGAAGATAGACACGCATCTCCCCGGAATCATAGGTCTAACAGTCCGATCCATTAGTACCTAAATAGGTGCACTTTGTTCTGCCACATATATAAAGAAATAAAGTTACGCCTTGGCCAACAACGATAGCTTTTGGCCTAGTGGTAAATGTTTGATCTTAACCATTGGTATCAGAGCGATGTCATATGTTCAGTCTCCCAAGAAGCATTTCGCCTTGACTAACAGCAATATCTTTTGGCCTAGTTGTAAACGATTGATCTTAACAATTGGTATCAGAGTGATGTCATAAGTTCAAATCTCCCAAGAAGCATTTCGCCTTGACTACCAGCAATATTTTTTGACCTAGTGATAAACGATTGATCTTTAACCATTGGTATCAGAGTGATGTCATAAGTTCAAGTCTCCCAAGAAGTAGGGGTGGAAATGTTGTGTTAAGCGTATATGAGTGAAAGAGGGGCCGTACAAGAGTGATACTCTATCTTAACGGGTAAAATTGTCTTTGTCGGTGACATGACCGACGATAGATAAAAGGTAAGACTGATCTTTAAAAGATATGAGACAGCACTTGCAGCTAGCAGATATACAAGCATCTCCCCAGATCAATGTTCCTAATTGTCCGATTCATTGGCACCCAAGTAAGTGCACTCTGCGCTGTCATAAATATAAGGAAATAAAGTTGCGCTTTAACTAACAACTGTAGTTTTTGACTTAGTGATAAGCGCTTGATCCTAACAAACACCATTAATTACTCCTTTAGTCTTAAAATGGTAATGATATTTCAAATCTTTGAGAAATTTTATTTTAACAAAAAAATTTATTTAAAACAATTTTTGAGATTCATTCAAGAAAAACAAGAAAGAAAGGGAAAATCGTAATAAAAAATAATAAACTACTTGTTGGTTTTTTAGTATTTAAACAAAATCGAATCTTCAAAATTTTCATGTAAGGTGGCTTTCTTGTTTAATATTATATAAACTAAAATCAAATTACTAGTTTAAGCAAAAATCTATATAAGATTAATAAACTAAAATCAAAACTAGTTTAAGAAAAAATCTATATCAATTAAAAAAATTTATTTTAGTGAAACAATATCATAAATTTTAAATATCTATTGTAAATTTTAATTTTGATAAAGACACTTGATTATTATTTTTTATGATCAAAGTTAGTAATTGATTGTAGTTATCTATTTATAGTATATACAATTGGTGTTCCAATAATTTTAAAAAATAATTTTTAAACTGCTAGACTAAAATATAACTAAGGAGATTAGTAAAATATGGAATGTAAATAACATTATTTTTGTTTTTACAATAATAATATCCATTATCTCAATTCAAAATTTTCTGATTATTTTAAAAAATAATACCAAAATGTCATTTCATTTATTTAATTTTTTTTATATATTCATTAAAAAAATCAAAGAGATAATTAGTCTCACAACTAGGGATGTAAATGAATCAAATCGTTTGTGAGTTATTCACAACTCGATTCGATAAAAGCTCGTTTAATGAAACTCGTTAAAATAAACAAACCAAGCTCAAACTTTATAATATTCGGCTCGTGAATATGTTCGTTGGTAAGTTTTTGAGTCATCTCTTAGATGAAAAACTAATAGTTTTGTTATTTGATTTATTGATTTTATATATTATTTATGAAATATATAAGAAAAATCTATTAATTTTATTTATTATAATAAATGTACAAATTTTAATAATAATGTTATATTTTTCTCTAAATATATAATTTACTTTTTAATTATTTTAATTGAAATTTAAATATATAATTCATATTTATTAAGTTCGTTTAGGCTCGATAAAAGCTTGAATAAGCTCTGAGCCATGAATACATTCGTTATATAAAGCTCGAACTCAGCTCGATTATAAACGAATCAAGCTCAAACAACATCCACACACGACATTTTTTGTGGTGATATCCGACGTTTGTTGTGAAACAAGGAAACATTAATGGTTGAATATTTAATTTTTTTTTAAATTATTTGCATTGATTGATGTATACATCTATCTACCACCTAAAAATTCTTGAGAATTAATATGATTTCGACGCAAAATAGTAGCATTTTTCAGGAAAATTGTATATTTCGTCCTTATTGAGAGCCCGATTGGTTAAATAAGCTCATGGGTTAAAAGCATTTTTTTAAAAAAAAATTCTTTTCTAAAAAATTGTAGTGTTTGGTTACAAAAATTGTTTTTAAAAAATCACTTAAAAAAGTTTTTATTTAAGTTTTTACTTAAATAAACAAAAACTTTTTTTATATTTATGGCTTTTTAGTTTTTACTTCTAATTCTTTTTAAAAATTTAAAACAATCGTAATTTTTAGCATATATCCAACCGAAAAAACCGTTCCTCTTTTTTTTTTTTTTTTTTTTTTTTTAATAAAAACACTTAAAAAATTTGGATTTATTTAAAGGTTTTTTAAGGTACAACTTCTGTATCCAAACCTACTCTAAATATCGAAAAACATATGAAGAGCACACCCAAGGCTTCAATTTCAAGGATCATTGGAAACATACCTAAACAATTTATATATATTTGCTTAGTTATGAAGATAATTTTCAAATGAAATTCATCATAAATTTATGATTTAATTACCATATAGTTTTAGAAGCAAAAAAATTATTTTTTTTAGTGTATTTGAAACGTTCACTACTCGTTTTACTTAAAAAATACTAGAAATTTTTTTTTCTCCTTCATCTTGAGAATTCGAAAATATATCTATATATGCTTTAAAATACCTTGACACCATTTTTGAAATAAACAATCAACTCACATTTAAAAATCCAAAGAAAAATAGTTTAAAGCATCAAATCATCCAACATTTTACCAAGCCTAACAAACATTATTTGAAAATTATTGCTCATATTATAACCTCTCAAAAATCTCTCAAAACATAAACAAATAGTCATAAAAATATCTTTAACATAACTTGAAATCATAAATCATAAACTAGTGCGGAAAACTAGCGTTGGTCCTCGGGTTATGTGCACCTTCAGTCCAGCAAAGTCAACCATCAAGACCTCCATTATCATTTTCATAATCACATGCATCAATCACACCTAGTGAGTCTAAAGACTCAACACACCATAATCTTGATAACAAGTAATACATATACATATCACATACAACATTGAAAATACTTGTACTTAAAATATCATTTTCATGAAGATGCACAAACTTTTAACATAAACATTAACATAAACATTTTCATGATGCATAAACTTTAAACATAAAAATTTTCATAAACGTTTTCATAAACATTTTCATATCAACATGAACATATTCATATTCATCGTAAACATATTCATAATCATATCCATATTTATATCCATATTCATATCAACATAATCATATTCATATTCATATTCATATTCATATTCGTTTTCATATCAACATATTCATATTCATCGTAAGCATATTAATATTCATGTTCGTTGAATTCAGATCGACAATTCACGTATTCGTATTGGGCGATGGATCCATCTACATGTAACCACAATACTAGTCGGCTGGGACATCAGCGACACTCTCACCTGTCAACTGAGCCTTGGTCTACGTATTAACATATCATCGTATTAGTATCAATGGAAATACGATCGTCAAGCTTCCCACTAGGACCTTATCCCTCACGATATTTCCAACATATCATCGTATTAGTCATAATTACTTCACTTTCTTCAATGTTTCGTATTTTCACCACTTTATAAAAATTAAACATGCATATAACGTTTTTCTTTTAAACTAAGCATGCAACATATCTTTTAATGTTATCGTTTCGCCGTAAAAACCCATAAACTTTTAAAATAAACGTTTTAACATCATAAAAATTCATAAACGTTTAAAATAAACATTTTAATATATAAAGATCCATAAACATTTTAAAATAAACGTTTTAACATATAAAGATCTATAAACATTTTAAAATATTAAATCATAAAAATCCATAAACATAAACATTTAACATATTAAATCCATAAAAAAAATTAAAATAAATATTTTAACATATAAAAATTTATAAACATATAAAATAATCATATTAGCATATAAAACAGCATTCAGGACACTAACATGACGTTTACTAATTTTCGAGTGCAAAATTACCGTTTTACCCCTAGACGTAAAATTTCACGTTTTTGACATTTTCTTAATTTCATTGACTCTAACATGTCTTAAATAATTATTTAAACTTACACGAATTTTCTCATATTTTTATTTGGCATAAATCGATGACTTTTAAATTAATATTTAAATATAACGTATTAATCTCGAATTAAACCAAACTTTAATATAAAATTTCCATATTTAACACTTATACTTTTAATAATTATTTGGCCCTATGAACCATGACTCGACTCCCGTGAGCCATGTTTCGAATTATTTGTTGATTAAAAACCCTAACTTGACCCCTACATGTTAACCTCGAGCCATCTCCATTTTTTATCAAGCCATGCTCGGACCATCTCGAACCGACCACTGCCCAACCCCTTTAGGAACCCTCCTGGACCCTTAGAACCATTGGACTCTACCCCAGTCCCAAAAACCGAAGCCACAACTCCAATGCATGAAGTGGCCGAGAACCCACCTAGACTACCCTTGAGCCATGTTAATTTTTTCTCGAGCCAAGCTCTAACCATCATGAGCCAATCTCGAGCCAGACCCCCTATGGATCCTACTGGACCCTTAGCACCCTTAGGAACATACCATAAGCTCGAACCGAAGCCACACCAGCAGGTGCAAGCAGCGGTCGAGAATCTCACTTGACATGGACTCTACGTTTCTGTTACTAGGACCTAACCAACCGAACCAGACCTTGAACCAGCCCCTTGTGCACCTTCTTAGGACCCTAAGGACCTAACCTAGCCCAACCCAAAGCCCCTTAAACCCTGGGCAAGCTGCACCTGCGTGATGCCTCTCTTTGGCTCTGGCCCCAGCCCCTTGACTCGGGTCCTAGCCTGGCTAAGACTCTTTCCCTGACCCCTCACGGACCCTAGCTAAGCCCTGGTCTAGACAAGCCAAGCCCTGCACCAAGTTTCCCCCTTAACCGAGCCCCCAAAACACAATCACATGATTCGGTTTCCAGCTTCTGTTATTTGTGTTGTGTAGCATATTGTGCATCTTAGGACTATATATTTCGTGTGGAACATGACCCTTGATCACTCCTAATCATGGCAGCCCCTTCTAACACATAAAAACATGATTTTTTGATCCACAACATGCTTTGAAAATTCACCTTTGATGCATAAACGAAATTATTTGAAAGCTTCACTTATTTTTCATGCAATTCATATATAAACAAACACTATGGTGTCATGGATGAGTAAAGGAAAGAATATGGTGTGCTTTTGCGCATTTAACGCACGAATAAACATTGACGAATCGAAGAACGATGACGAACGATCTTGGCTTGAATTTTCATAGCAATTATCGATGCTTTTCCTTGTTGTTTTCCTTGGTGCCGTGAGTTTTTGGAGAGAAAAGGAGTCCTTGTAAAATATTGGGGTGAGGGGCGTGGGATATATGGCATTGGGATAGGGTTTTGTGCTTAAATAATAAATAAAATACTAACCAACTACTAATCACTAGCTAGCTTAGGCCCATTAACAAGGTTACTTAGGCCCATTAGTGCTTAATTAAAATCTTTTGTTTAATAAAGTTTGTGACTTTATTAGTCGGATTGCCAAAACGTTCGTATTTTTGTTGAAAAACCAACACCGATAAAATTTACGTCCCGACGTATAAAATCACCTCAAAACTCCTTATTTTCAAAAATAAGAAAAAGCATCAACCATATTTTAAATAATTAAAAACAATTATTAAATAAAAATATTTTCCATTTTTCAGCCCTCGGCCTCCATTCCTCGATCGCAACTCGAATAAACTTTAAAAATACATTTTAATGCAACCATGCAGAAAAGTATATTTTAAACATGCCAACATGCACAACATATTTAATCCATGCAATTAAAACAATTAGTTGAAATACACAAGGAATTTAATATCATGCATGTATGTGGTTCGCGTGGAGCTTCAAATTTTCGGGACGTTATAGTATTAGTGGTACAATAAATTTTTTTTTGAGATGAATGATACGATAAAGTTGAACAAATGTTTTCAGCAAAAATATTATTATTTTTATAAATTTAGCAAAATTTACAAAAATAATAAATGGCCAGCTAAACTACAAGTTGGAGATGGAAGTACTCAGTGGTCGACGTCTCCTTATGATGAGACTCATATCCATACAACGCCGAGTGCAGTTGACGAGACCGGTAGATTCACTAGAACTGAACTTGCTGCCAGGAGTGCTGGTTATGCATTTGATAACGAAATATTTCGCTGATCATAGCTCTTTCTTTTTGTTTCTGTCAAGATTCAACATCAGAACAAAATCTTACTATTAAAGTCTCCATCGCCATACAAAATGTTAATGAATAACATGCATGTAAAGTTGTCATGTTTGCCCTTTCGCTGCCACGAGGTCGTCGTAGGAACATTGGAAAGTACATCAATTGATCAAAGATGGTGAATCTCGAGTCTATTTCCCGCTCCATCCATCAAAGAAAGAAGAGCTACAATGAGATTAGCTATTTATATTGAGAAATTTTCATTAGAATGTGTAATAATAAAATTGGTTGTAAAATATTTATTTTGGTTAATGTATTTTATTTGATGTTAAATAATATGTAACTCTAAAGTAAGTTTTGAAGAAATTTGATTCCAATTTGGGTTAACATATGTACCTTCAATTGAAAATTTTTCAAATGTTTAATTGATTATAACCCAAAACTTTATTAATAGTATATTTCAATTTTGAGAGGGTTGTGAAAATTTCGATATATAACAAAGATATGCTTTGTGATTCAATAAAATGTAAATAAAATTAAAAAATATATTTAATATCTTGTGTTCATCAAATAATCTATTTAAATGATATTAATTTTTATTTACATATTAAAAAAAATTCCAAAAATTTCAATTTATATTAACTTTTAAAAAATATTTGCGCCGTGACCGTTCCGTGAAATGTCATGAGAAGTGGAATGGTGACCTCCCGCGACGGTCTTCGCGACCGCGATTGCGAACCATGGTTGTATGTTACTGTAGAGGTTTTGAGATATTCGTCCCCTCACATGTATGGCTTATCGTTTTCTAATAAAAGCATGTCTATGCAAAGTTATTTTAAAAAAATGTGATTAGTGATATTTAACAGCCAACATTTCACACACAACGTCACTAGATTTCTCATTCGTTATATTTTCTCTGTCTCCAGGTGAATCACACAGGTTTTCATTCGTATATAACTGATTCGATGCCTATTTTGAATGATTATTCGCCCTCCATCTAAATCCATGAAATGAATCTATTGGAATTTATGGCAGAAGATCTCCATTGTAAAATGGGTAAGATGTAGTAGTATGTCCCACACCTTAATTACTAGGATGATATAACTTTTGTGGGGCGAAGCCGAATAATAACTAAATGCATGCGAATATGTAACTCATCGTGCAAAGATTCACTTGCATAGACATCCACCCAGTGGGATTGGGACATGATAGAATGGTACAAGGCCCGATCTTAGTGGCATCGTCGATGTGGGGTGTCCGACTAGATGTGTACCGAGGATGTCCTGGGATGAGAAGTGCCAGCAAGGAAATGAATGGCAGCAATAAATGCATTAAAGATGGTATATGCAAATTTGACAAATGAAGCATTAAGACAAAAAAACTCGTTTTCACCCGGACGACGAGCTCTATAAATAGAGCTCCCTCGTCTCATTCAGAAATCATTTCATTCTCGAGTTCTTTTCTCATATCAATACATTTTTATTTAAGTTTTTGTTTTATAATATTTGTGAGGTGTTTGTTTTCCTGTATTAAGATAGCGTATGTTCAATTTGGAAATATATTTATAATATTTGTGAGGTATTTTTTTCTCATGTATTAAGAGAGCATGTGTTCAATTTGGAAATATAGTTAGTTGTTATATACTATAAAATATTATAGTGAAATTCTTTTCATCTTGCCCGTGATTTTTACTCTAATAATTTTTAGATGTTTTTCACGTAAACTCGGTATTTAATTTTATTATTTATTTTCATGTTTATATCTCAAGTTACCGCCCTTAGGACCAAGAAGTGGTATCTGAGCATTGGTTCAAAATTTCTTAAAATTCTGAGTTTGTTTTGTTGTTGCATCCTAGTCTGATCTTTCACATCAGAAAAGAAATTTTTTTAATTTTTTTAAGGCGAGATTATTTTATCTAGTCTACTAAATTGTTGTCGACACAATGACGGACATGTATGAGATAACAAAGTTCAATAAGAACAATTTTATGCTGTGAAAAATAAAGACATAAGCAGTTTTAATAAAGAAGAATTTCTTGGGGACTATTAGAGATAGACCGAGGGAAATGGCTGTTGATGGAAAATATAATGAAATAAATGATAAGAGAGTGGCAGTAAAGGGCACTTCAAGAAAGAGTGTACGAGTATCGTGAAGGGTTCTCAAGGAAATGAGACCAGTACTTCAGGCCGTGGTGAAATATTATTCAATAAAGTAACAACAGCTGCAGAAGGTGGACTCCAATTTTGGGATACATGGATTATGGATTCAGGAGCGACGTGAGACATGACATCTCGGGGAGAATGGTTCAATCAGTATGAACCAGTCTCATGAGGATCTGTGTTCATGAGAAATGATCATGCCTTGGAATAGCTGGTGTCGGTACTATTAAAATAAAAATATTTTATGGCACCATTTGTACTATACAGGAGGTATGATATGTGAAGGGGCTGCAAAGAATCTTTTGTCTTTGAGGCAATTGGACGATATCGGGTGCAAAATCAGTATCGAGAACTTGATCGTGAAAATTGTGAAAGGTGCGCTAGTGGTTATGAAGGTGGAAAATGTTGCTGCAAATCTGTATGCACTTTTGGGAGAAACACACAAAGAGTCAGAACTAGCGGTTGCATTGATTGGTTCATGAGAAGAATTAACAGTTTTATGACATAGAAAGCTCGGACATATGTCAGAATCAGGGTTGATGCAAGAAATTTGATTCCTATATCATGAGAGAACTTAGTTTGCAGGTTAAACAAATCTCTGTACAGTCTCAAACAGGCGCCGAGGTGTTGGAACAAGAGAATTGATTCTTATATCATGAATTTTGGATATAACAGACTGAGTGCAGACCCGTGTACATATTCAAGAGGTCTGGTGATGATTATATCATTTTGCTGTTATATGTGGATGATATGTTGACAGCAGACCCCAACAAATATCAGTTCCAAGAATTGAAGGGATAATTGGCTAGGAAATTTGATATGAAGGACTTGAGACAAGCAAACAAGATTCTAAAGATCCAAATTCACCGAAACATAAGTAACAGAAATATTTGATTTACCCAGAACAATTATTTGAAGAAACTCTTGCAATGAAGCAGAAAAGATGGAGATGTCTCGAGTACCATGTGCATCAACAGTGGGAAGTTTGATGTTCGCCATGATCTGTACAATATCAGGCATTGCACAAGCAGTGGGAACAGTTACTCGGTATGTGGCGAATCCTGATTAAGAGCGTTGGAGTACGGTTAAGAAGATCCTTAGATACATTAAGGGCACCTCAAATGCTGCATTATGTCATGGAGGATCGGATTTTACACTCAGGGTCTATGTCGATTCAGATTTTGCAGGTGATCCTCATAAGAGAAAATTTACGGCTGGTTATGTGTTTATACTTGCAGAGGGAGCAGTAAGCTGGGTTTCAAAACTGCAAACAGTTGTGGCGTCATCTACAACGGAGGAAGAATATATGACAGCTAATCAATCTTGCAATGAGGCAATATGAATTAAAATTTTATTGGAGGAGATCAGACACAAACAAGATAAGGTTTATTTGTTTTGTGACAGTCAGAGTGTCTTGCACATCATAAAGAATCCAACCTTTCATTCTAGGACTAAACACATTGGAGTTCAGTTTTACTTTGTACGATAGCAAAGGAAGGAAGTGTAGATATGCAAAATATTCATACAAAGGATAACATAGCTGAAGTTCTGACCAAGCTTGTGAATACTGATAAGTTTGATTGGTATAGATCCTCAAGTAGCCTAGCGAAAACCTAAACAACATGTAATGACAAGATTGAAAAGATGTGTGAGGATATGTTTGATTCTAAATCAAATATCCAAGTGAGAGAAATGTCAGCAAAGAAATGAATGGAAGCAGAAAATACATTAAATGCATTAAAGATGATCAATGAAAATTTGACAAATGAAGCATTCAGACGGGATGAAGTTTCACATGGACGATGAGTTCTATAAATAAATCTCCCTCATTTAATTCAGAAATCATCTCATTCTCAAATTTTTCTCTTATCTCAATATATTCTTATTTAAGTGTGTTGATATATAATATTTGTGATGTATTTTGTTATCTTGTATTAAGAGATTGTATGTTCTCTTTGGAACACAGTGAGTAGTTGTATAACATAAAATATTATACTGGAATTATTCTCATTTTGCTCGTGGTTTTTACCATAATAATTTTTGGGGTTTCCACGTAAATTTCAATATCCAATTTTATTTTTTATTTTCATATTTATATCTCAAGCTGCTGCACCTGGAACCAACAAGAAAGAGCAGGATGAGAACATTTTGATGCGATTCTTCAAACACCAAAAGCAAACGCACTCAAAAACAGAGTCACGCCCTCGATTCGATGAAATAAAGAACGTTGGGTTGCCAAGGTCTTTTTGGAACAAGTAAAGGTTTGTGATATTCACATCTAAGCTACGAAAAACTTAGCAACAAATATTCACGAAGATAAACAGCTGATCTTAAACGAACCTTCAAAGAACTCGTATTTGACAATCCGGTTTAAGAACAATCGGCAAATGCCACAAAAGTTAAATCTTTTAATAAGTTTGATTTTGTGTGTACAAAAAAAATCTTTGAAAATTTTGAGAGAAAACTCACAAAGTATATTCAATCTTCAATTATTTGTTCAGTAATGTTTAACAATGTTTTTATAAGGAAAAATATAACAAAAATCATAATCTAGGGTTTCCATTTTCAAATCTGCACTCTGGCGCTGGGGCGTGGAGGTCTCGCAGACGGGCACGCAGGACGTACACTAGGGCAGCTTGTTTCAGCCAGCTGGGCACGAGGCACGTCGGGGCGGGTATTATTACCTGCTAGGGCGTGCTGCCCTCGGCCCTGGTGCGCTGGGGTGCGTCCTGGCTGCCTCTTGGGGTCAATTCGCACTCAAATGCTTTGTTTCTCGATACGTCTTCATGGAATGCTTCATTGAACTCCTTCAAGTGTTGGAATGCACTGATTCTTCATCTTTAATCATCAAGAAGCTTGTACAATTGAGACAACAGACATGTCTGTATCTCCTTCCAAGATTTAGCACGTCATTCCTGGTCAGATTCGTATCATACTCCTCTTCTTCAAAAAGATTTGTCCTCAAATCTTTATTGTATGCACAAAAACGAAGCAAGTTAGCAATAAAAAGAATTATATTATCAAAATTCTTACCTTTCAACTCTAGTCTGTAGGCGATGTCGTCCACTTGCTCCATCACTGCTTGGAACCATAACTTCATTGTTGCTTTCACTATGTAATTATCAACTTCACCATACACCAAATAACAAACGACACTAAATGAAAATAACAAAATCTCATTAAGCATCATGAAAATCAAATTATTCTCCTTCTTAGACCTAGTTAACAACACAAAAATTTTCATACAAATGTACGACATTTGCTCACCAGGAATAAGACACAATTCATTCATGATATAAGGATTTAGCCTAAAAGTCATTTTTCTATGTGCGATGCATGTTTCACAACCCCGCTTAACATATCGCTTCATATGCAATCAACACATATATTCATGTAATATGTCAATTATCAAACCACTACAATACGCCTCACTATCACGTAATTCATGCAATGTATATAAAATGAAAAATTTATTATCTTTAAACATATATTCATCATGAACAAAGAAATTATCATATTCAATCATGCAAGTTTCACAAGTATCACAAAACAAATAATAATCATGAAACTTGGATATACCTCTCATTCCATCCATGCAATCTTTTAACACGTCACAAGATTTCAAAACTTATGCATACAATTCATTGCTACTACTAAGTCTTATCCACGTGACAAATCAAGATTACCAACAACCAAGCTTACCATATAAAACTTTTCACGGCACTCACATCTGTAAAGATTAAACACGATAGTAAAACTTAAATCATATCCCTTAAATATCACATTGGTAACCCTGTCTCCAAACTCTTGAAAACAAAACAATGCAGAATGATGGTAAGGAAGCAAGTCATACATCATGGTCGTTTTGTTGCAACTAACCTTACTTCATCTCGATTGCTTCTGAATTCATATGGGTCAACAACACATGGCATTCTCCCACCATCAACACTTGTTTGCCTCCTGATCATGATGTCTCCAGAATCCTGCAAAGAAGAACTAACAATTCTCGGGATTGAACCGGCTATATCATCACAATGAGAATAAATCTTTTTGTACAAAGGTATTTTAAGGGGTTTATGCAAAAACAATTAACTCTCGATCTCACCATATTTTGCCATCAATTCATTTTTCTTTTCTTTTTCTTTGACCTCTTTTTCTTTTCTTTGATATCAGTTTTTCCATCAAAATTTTTTCTTTCTATGCTCATCTCACTTTTTTGCTCACTCTTTCTTTCTGTCATTTTAAATTCTTTTTCACTCACTTCAAGATATTTCAATTGACCCTCAAGAACCACCTTTGGATTCAATTGTACAAGAGATATACTTTTTTCTCAACACATTCATAATCCAAAATTACACCATGTCTACTCTTTTCCTCCATAGTAGACAATTTAAGCACTTATTCCCTACCTAAGAATTCATTCTCCACAGATCATCATTCAACGACATTTGAATCATCAGCTAGTGGACTACCATCATCAGTAACTACAACCTCAACTTCATATTCAAGTTCAACTACAAGCTCAACCTCAACTTGAGATTTAACCTCAACTGACGAATCTACTACTGCCACCTCCCTACATGAAAACCATGTAATGTCATGTCCTATCTCTAGACATCAACAACATATAATATCAAAAGTACGAGAAATTGACGTTTTAGTCGTACCTTGATAGTAATTTTTAGGAACTTCATGTTTCGACTCAATCATTGGCCTATCCACGATTTTCTCATTCCTGTGGGACCGCCAAGTGGATGCCAACGAATCCTCATACAAGCCACATTTATCTTTTCTATCAACTCCCCTATCGTAGTGATTAGGAACAAATCGTTTCCTCGTTACCCTTTTCATTTCATCCCACTTTCTTATAGGGTCCACATTGAATCTCTTCCTATCCCGCACTAACTTAACCCACCAAGTAATAGCATAGTCGGTAAACTCGCTACAAATTCGTTTGACCTACATTGTTTTCATATAATCCCGGCTCTCAAATACACACTCCATCCTCTCCTCCCACTCAAGGTATGCCTTTGGATCGGCTCTCCCACTGAAAAATGGAACTGTCATCTTTGTGCCACTCATTCTATGCTCTCCTCGACTTCTACGTTTAGGACTCTCACCACGTCGCCTATCATCATCCCGACTCAAGTATGACACTCAATTCACATCAACTCCTCTCGTTATCATATCCCCACCAACTTTCCTATACTTATCGCATAAAGGCTTAAATTCCTCATCGTCTTCGTCTCTACCCACATTCTTAGGCTTAGACCTGCTCCCACTAGTATTAACCTCAAGCCTATCCACTCTCTCGCATAATGGCGCCAACTCAGCCCTCATCATCCTTATTATATCACCTAACAACGACTCCATTGGGACATTGAAAATATTTGGTTCGATTCATCTCCTGCCTCCTTTTCCATTTTTCTTTCGGACATTGTACCTGCAAGAAACGTTAGTAAAATAAATAAATAAAATTCGTCACCGAAATTCTCACGGTCACTCCAAAGAAAATTTACTCGACTCTTTTTTTTTTCTGACTTCAAATACTCACTAGTAACTCTAAAGAAATAACTCTCACACTCAAGTATTTTAACTCGAATTTGAGAGTGCTCTCGAAGGTGCGCTTAAGCTTTATATTTGTATATATCAAACCTTTATATTCAACTCGTAGACACTCGTAACTATCTCGCTTGGATTGCGCAATGCCAAGAAATTTGGAATAATTTTTTATTGTGAGAGACACTTGAATATGGCTCACAATAAAGACAATAACAAAATTTAATGCTAAATAATAGCACAAAAGTTTCAATTTTTGTTTTTTTTTTGGATTTGCAAAAGAGAGATTTGTGCAACTCGAAAAACGAAGAACGACTCGCAAAATTTCGAGATTACGAAACGACAAGAATTGATAGAATCACGTAGATCTGAAAACAAAACGATATAACAACGCAGATCTGATAATTAAAAAAGAGATACTTACTTGAATCAAACGGAACCAAAAGCTCTGATACCAAATGATGTGATTCTTCAAACAAAAAGAAAAAGCAAACGCGCTAAAAAACGGAGTCATACCCTTGATTCGATGAAATAAACAAAGTTGGGTTGTCCCGATCTTTTTGAAAGAAGTAAAGGTTTGTGATATTCACCTCTAAGCTACGAAAAACATAGCAACAAATATTCACGAAGATAAACAACTGATATCAAACGAACCTTCAAAGAACTCATCTTTGACAATCCGAGTGAAGAACAATCGACAAACGCCACAAAAATTATATCTTTGATAAGTTTGATTTTTGTGTGTACAAAACAAAGCTTTGAAAAGTTTGAGAGAAAACTTACAAAAGTATATTCTTAATCTTCAATTATTTGTTCAATAATGTTTTACAATCTGTTTATATGGAAAAATACAACAAAAATCGTGATCCAGGGTTTTCAACTTCAAATCTGCACTGCGGCGTGCTGGGTCGGCTTGTTTCAGCCGTTGAGGTGCAAGACGTGCTGAGGCTGGATTATTACCCACTAGGGCACGTTGCCCTCGGCCCTGGCGCGTCTTGGCTACCTCCCAGGGTCATTTCGCACTCAAATAATTTGTTGTTCGATATGTCTTCATGGAATACTTCATTGAACTCCTTCAAGCTTTTTCGAATGCGCTTGATTATTCATCTTTAATCATCATCAAGCTTGTACAATCGAGACAACACACATGCGTGTATCTCCTCCCAAGATTTAGCACGTCATCATGTCCGGTCAGATTCGTATCGCATTTCATGTTCAAAGTAGGTGATTGTAATATATATCCTATCTCACATTGGAATGCTAGGACAATATGCATGGGTTTATAAGGGTAAAGAATTGGCTATTTTAAGAGTTAGATTGATTAGTTATTTTCTCAAAACGAAGACGGATGTGAAATAGACACGGGCCAAACTCAATGAGCACAAGAAGCCATTGGTCGTGGGGGCCTGACATAATAAAACAAGAAAAATAGCACTCTTTTCTTAGTTAGTAAGGAAAATAATAACAAATAAATTATTGGTTAAATTACTAATACTCAAATTTTTGTGAATAAATATTAGTTATGCCACAAATTTTATGACCAACCATGCATTGAGAATTTTCAAACATTTTCACTTAGCAAAATATTTGCAGCTGTTCATCCTCCGGAAGAACAGCATATTCCTCCACAAATTTCTGAGTTACAATTTGACCCACAAATATTATTCCTTCGATCTTCTCATCAGATGAGATTCTAAATAGTCCTGAAAAATTCTCACGAACTTGGCTATATCGTTTTCGCGATTATTCAAGAACATAAGAAATATTTTTTTGGTAAAATATACATTTAATTATTTTCATTTTCTTGCATTCCCCATGTGTTATGTTCTTTGCCCTAAAATTTTTTGTACCGAATAGGTTGGCGTGCATGCTCTAAACTTCATGTGTACCTAATAATGGGGTGTGGTGTTTCGCGGATTGATGGTAACGGGCTAGCGATTCCGGTCAAGCTCCGGCCGCTCTTCCTTAGCCGGTTAGAGGAGATCTCAAAAAGTAGGCATGGTCGTCCCCTCAAAGATCCCACACCTTCGAAGAAAGAGTTGCTCTTGCATGAAAAGGACGACGACGATGATGACGATATCTTGAAAACCGCACCCTCATCTCCTAAGGATACCGTCGCCGATGGCACAAAGATCGAGGATACGAAGAGGATCGGGCACGGAACTGAGGCTGGCGTCGTCGCGAGCCTAGGTAAAAAAGATGGCAATGAACATGAGGTGAGTAGAGAATGTAGCACGAAAGGAAATTGCAAAGATGTCATGAAAGAGAGAATGGCAGAAAACATGGAGGCTGAGGAGAAGGATAGGCTAGACAACATGTTGACAGATACCGAAAACGAGGATGACGATGATGGCGATGAGAGAATGATCGGCCAGCAGATCGACGACGATGCCTTTCCAGGTTCACCGAGTTTTCGAGTATATTTCAATGAAAACGAAGAAGACGACCACCATGATAGTGGTGAGAAACCATATCCATCTCATATGAGTTGTATCCAATATTGTTCGATATATAAGAATATTGATTTTGCTTAGTATTTTTTATCATAAATCCAGGGAACCATGAGGTCTTGAAGGATACACCTTCAAATGACGATACACCTTCATCAAAGGTATATTTATGACACTAGCATCGAAGAAATCTTATTTAATGAACAAATTAATCTCTACATTTACACCATTTTTTTCAAATATCAATAATCCATAGTCTTTGGCAAGCAGGAATCATCTGAAAAACAAAAGGCGAAGAGAGGAAAGAAAAGGAGGAGCTTTAAGTTGCCTAAAGGAGGACAAGTCAAGAATCTATTGAATGTTAAATCATGCTACATGCCATCTCACTCCGCTTCCCACGACCGCGCCCATCTTCTCCTCGCGCCAAAGGCGACTACTTGAACCTTACTGGATCGCGCGAGGCCAGTCAGGGGCGGAGCCATGATTTCGTACAAGGGATACTAGACGGGGATAGTCTGAAACGAATCAATGGACTTCGATGACCCATATTTTTCCCTTTTTTGGTTCGCTATTTGATCAACCTCCGAGCCTAACTCGAAAAAAGTGGTATAAGAATTGTTGAATAGATCACAGCAGAAATTACTAAACATTGCCTATGTAGCCTATGATTTTGTGTACTTTAGCTCTTTTCTTGTGATATAAATAGTTCATTGTCTTTCTTTCGAATTACATGTGGGCTAGTTTGTCTATTAATTAAGTCAATTTCACGTTCGTTGGAAGCAATTCAGTTACGCTTCACTTTTTGTAATTTGTAAACTTCATAATGGATTAACTATAATTATTGGATTATTGTATTCATCTTAATTGCTTTAATTGTAGGCAAAAACTTGTGTGAAACGGTCTCACGGGTCGTATTTTGTGAGACGGGTTTCTTATTTGGGTCATCATGAAAAAGTATTACTTTTTATATATGCTAAGATCAGTACTTTTTATTGTGAATATCGATAGGGTTGACCCGTCTCATAGATAGAGATTCGTGAGACCGTCTCACAAGAGACATACTCTTAATTGTTTCATTAATTTCATAGTTGTATTGTTTGGTTAAACTTGGTTTTTAGTTTGAGGAGAGTTTGTTACAACGGGGTCTCCAACGCGAAACATCGACCCAAAGTTGGCACCTTGTTGCCGGTCGTCCCTAGATAGGTTAAACTTGTCTTAAACAATTTATAACCTTTTAGAGCTTTTATGGTCTTTTAACAATTGGTTAACTTTATATTTTGTTTAAAAATTATGTGTACGAGTTATATAACAGTCGATGAACTATTATATTTTATTTAACTAGAAACGTGTACCTACGTTGCACGTCGAACCAGATCGATATGAAATTAAATTAGTTAATTCGATAAATGAAAACGATGATTGCATATCTTACTAACAATGTTAACCATTTATTTTATACGTCTCTTTAGACAAATACTTTAATTTTAGGCTTACATATTTTTCTCCGCAATACGTACGTATACACACACACACACACATATATATATATATATATACAAATTTTTAGTATTATCGATTATACTAAACACCTAGTATAATAGATCTACCATGATTACACTTTTGGTATGATACAAAGACTTGCCTCTACCAACTCCTATCTTATTACCTGAAAAAAAAAATTCATAAAATGTGATAGGTTCATAATCAAACATATACATAATTAGACAAATTATAAGCATAACACAAAAAAATAAGTCATTTATCAACACATATTAGAATGTTACAAGTTAAATTTTATACTTATTCAAATGACACAAGCATCTATTCCACGAATTCAATAGTGATACGAATCACACACACACAATAT